>NW_018250154.1:108060-122452 GCF_001263595.1 Phalaenopsis equestris | reverse complement strand
CTAAACCAAGCTTCTTTTAATTATTCATGAATATAAAGTCAATTTAAGGGTTCATCAACCGCATGGATGTGTTTGACTTGTCAATACGAGCATTTTAAAAAAACCTTACTCAATTTCATTGAGAATCAAGTGAGATATTATCATTTTAAAATGGATGATTTTTGGGTCCAGTTCATTTGGGACAATGACCCGTGACCGTCAGATCGAGCATGTATCAATCGGGCAGCCTTGATCGCGTCGGACGTAGCGCGGTCCGATAGGGACGAGAAATGAGCTAGCTGGTGCCCAATCAGGCAGCGACACATGTCCTGTTCAACCTGTATGAGGTTAACATGGATAAGTAGAAAAAATAGGGCCTTTTCTTATTTATTTAATCCCCAAAAATTCAAAAATACATAACTTTGTGTAGAAAAATCATAAAAATAAAATAAAAATACCTTCTTCCTCACTGAACATAGGAGAATAATGTGAATCAAAATTTATTTCCATTTGATGAATATTTTATTTTTAAAAAATGAATTAGTGTTAGGAGTTTTTTAACTCTTCATGCATGTAGACATATCACCATAGCTTGAATTTTTGGCATGTTGTAGCCTCTGTCTAAGGGAACACTTCTTGATTTTTTTCAAAGTTCAGAGGAGACCTCTAAACAAAGATTCATATTTTTCAAGTTTATGTCTATTATTTGCATAAATTAATCATAATAATCATCATGTTGGTTAGAAAAATCAAAGAAAATTTTGGTAGATTCACTATGACCAAAAAATCCTTAGGAAATTTCTCATGAGTCAAGTCAATTAAAATGAACCTAATCTTCATAGACCCTAAAACACTAAGGTAATTAATTTTGGAAAACACAAACATCAAAATGACTTGATTTTTGATCTCTGCTGTTATTTAAGATCCAGATAACTCTCCATATAAATTTCAAAGCATTTTGAATTCATTTGATGGCCTAAGTTGATTTTCCAAGTTAAATATCTTTTTTGGCACTAAAATGATTTTCAAAAAATCAAAACATAACTCAAAAAAAATATGAAAACTTGTGTTTAGAGTTCTCTGTGATCCGGGGAATTTTATAAAAATAAAATGGTATTTAAAATAAAAACTTCATTTTTAGCTTATTTTTTAAATATTTAAAATAATTAAAAATTCATAGAAATCACAAAAATAATAAAATTCATGAAGATGTTTTAAATTATTTTCTAGGCACTTAAAAATAATTGGAATATTTTTCCTGATGTTATAAATAAAGATATTGTATTTTGAAGATTAAAATAATTTTAAAGGCTAAAAAATGGATTTTCACTAAAATAATTCTTATAAATCAAAGAAAAATCAGAAAAATATAAAATTTGCTTTTTTGGATTCTCTGACCTCAGGGAGATTCTTCAATAATGTAAAACTTAATTTTCCTCATTTAAAATATTTTATATTTAATAAGTACCCCATAAATTACAATAATTATAATAATTCTAATAAAATTAAAAAAATCATGAAATTTTGTCCAAATGGTTGTCTAGTCTAATTCTAGCTCCAACAAAAATTTCAAAGGATTAAGCTTTGCCTTGGTCAAGTTATCAAATTTTAAAAAATCACATTTTCTCTTCTCATGTCTTAATTGACTCATGAATAAGGCGACCCATGAGTGAGGTGGGATAAAAATTCCAAAGTCATTTAAATTGAATTTGAAAAATTATGAAGTAATAGAGCTTTAGGGGGAAAAGTGTAATTTTAGGAATTTGGCCTTAATTAACATTTATGCTTAATTCAAAGAGAAAAATGTGCAACCTATGATCTTAATTAACTTGTTTGGATGACTGAAATTAAAAAGGGGATTAATTGGTAAAAACCAACTTTTCTAATTAAAAGGATAAATTAATAAATTTCTAAATTATTAAAATTTGGAAGTTTATTAAAATTAAATGAACCTAGGACTTAGGGTTATGAATTTTGAAGTAAATAATAATCAATTTAATACCCCTATTTGATGTTCAAATGAAATTCAAATAATGAATCATGATCACCTAAAACTTAACCTTTTCAAAATTATTTAAGACACTCACCTAGGTTTAAAGGGCTTAGTAGTGATCTAATCTAAATCAAGAGTGATTAAAAGAGGATTAGAAAAGAAAACATAACAAAAATTTAACACCTTTAAAACACCGCAAGCCCAATTAGGACCAAAATTTGGCTAAGTGTTCCAACAACACTTAAGCAACACAATAAGTTTAAATGAGCTCGAGGCCTTTCACCAGGTTGTGAGAGGGAAGCATGGACCTGCTTCTTTCTCCAAACTTGTTGGATACCTCTGAGGTCTACTAAAATTAATGTGCTTTGCTTAACAAAATCATTCTTAATCAAACTAATAGGGACCCACCAAGATATGACCTAGGGTTAGGTAGGTCGCCAAAACTTTACTTTCCTGCTTCATATAAAATGCTCTGACAAGCATTTTGAGTTTTAGGTGGTGGAACGAGAAGACTCGCCAGGTATGCTTTTACAGTTTAAAGCGCCATCTTTCTTGTACTTTCATATTGTACTTTTGATGTTAATACAAACCTGTATGCTAAACAACAATGTTACCCTGCATGAAAACTAAGACTATCAGGATAGCCATAAAACTAAAGTTAAAATCAACCTAGATATAATTCACTGCCACAACATTCAAAATATAAAACAAATCAAAATTTAATCACAAACATCACAAAAACAATAATTTCAACTAAATTAAGACATCTTTATCAGATGATCAAGAACCCCTAAGAGGAGGTAACCTACGGTTGCTAACAAGGCTTCCCACAGTTTAAATGATATTATGGAACTCATTAAGGTGAGTTTAGTAAATTCATTTGGACTAAGTGAATCCAATGGAAAATAGTGGTGTCGAAACAAGGGAACTGTAGGATCCTAACCGGTATCACTCTAATCAACTTTAACGTCCCCCATAAAATTTAAGGAACTACAACCATAAGGCCGTCTGATTTGACATCATAACTTGACAAACTATAAAACTTAAACTCGCCACAACAAGGAGCTTGGAGCTAGCATGGTGGGCAGCACGGCCATCTTCAAAAGCAAATGTGACTTCACGAGCTAAACTAATTGATTCCTTAGAATTAAACAACCAAGCCATAGGATTTCCAAGTTGTTTACTTATGCAACATAAATCCTCACCTCATCTGTATGCCGTTGTACAACTATGTTGTACAATATAAGCCCTAACTCGTCTTAGGATTCAGAGGTTGTCGATCGTGACGACCTAAATCCTCACATCTCCAAGGCTATTTGTGTGATTGTTTCACTTTAATGTAAGCCCTAAACAAATGTTGACAGGCTGAAACACTTAAATAATTTATCCTCAAAACTAAAGCCAAATAATAGGATAGACCGGGAAGTCACCAAGGTTCTCCTCCGGATCCATGACATCCCGTAGTTCTTCTTCCTTTAGATTCCAAAATCAAAATGTTCTAAATTTGAGCCAATCCCATGAGCCAATCCCATTTCACACCACTTTTTTCGATATCATTGAAAAGTCCAATCCTTTTGAAATCCTTGAAGATAATATTTCTTGATTTTTTTCAAGAGTTTTCTTAGATGACTTCGATCATTAGGATGTAATTAACTATAGGGGTTTGCCCTTATGGAAAGCTCATCTGAACCCAACTTAATGTAAACCTTATTTAATTCTTCATATTAAATAAGGGAAATTGTTGGCAAATAAAATGGTTTCACAGACCAAACGAACGTCAGATATTTCTCAGTTTATTTCATTGAGTCTCATCCTCAAGTCTTATGCTCATCCTTCGGGATAGATACATGGTTTGAGGTACATCGCTCTTTCATTTAAATTATGAAAAATATGAGGTCAGTTTGATTTCATATTTTTTCTAAACATTAAAATTTCCTTCCGAAGTGGGTGAGGGGATTTCGATTCTAGTGACAGACAACTTCTTACGGGCAACTCCTCCAAACCAAAATAGTGCCGACAAACCTAAACCTACTCAAACCAAGAACTTTTATGGATCTCTTGGAACTAGTAAACAACTACAATTCCAACGAGAAAGGCCTTATTAACTCTTCAGAAATCAAACCAGAGTCATCCAACAATCGGGCATAGAAGCAAAAGGGCTATGCTGATGGGAGGAGGCTTAAGGGTGATTGAACCTTTGAGAGTTTGCTGGTTGACAATCCCCGCTCCTGTTATAACAAAGGAGGCAACCAGAGCAATATAGGTTCCCTTTTTTGTAGTCATGGGAGAGGTGGGGGCAACATGGCTTGAGATGGAGACACTTAGGTAACTTCATAAAGGATATTCAGAGAGTTTGGGAAGCTTTTGGCAGTGGGGAAGGAGCTCTTACAATTCTCCATGTCTTGAACATGGTGATGTCAAATATGAAGAGAAATGGATGTGAGAGAGCTTGGTTTTATTGGGGAGCCTTTTGGTGGGTGGCCAAGACTATATTTGGTCTGGTCCAGGCTCCCTAAAGGCTAGTTTGGCTCACTAAAAGTTGGTCAAAGAGTTCAAGCCTCAGATGCCTAGTGTATGGTGACATGGCTAAGTATGTGGTTTTCTCCTCTAGTATTTGAACTTAGCTTAGTTATGTCTTTTGTGTCACCCACATGTCATGATGGGTCACAATGGGTCTTGACTAGCCCATGTGTATTGGGCCAAGGCAATTGGGTCAGGGGCTTAAGCTTAGGATTCCATTTTTTTTGGGCTACCCTTATTTGGTTGGTCTTAACCCAAAGGCTTAGGCCTTAAGGGAATTTAATAATTGACTTAATTAATAAATTAAATTAATTAGGTGAATTATGGGGGTTGACCACATTGTGTCAATTGGATCCCACAGATGGTGTGATGTCATGATTAGGTTAGAAGATGGTCATATGGATGTTAATATGGTCAATTCGTCCAAATTTCAGCAAAATTGGGCTAGAGCCAATTAGATTTGACCATCTTAAGGTGCCACCAAATTTTGGGGTCAAATAGTTATGTTAGGGTTTAGGATTGATTTTTGGTTTTAGTGGGGTTAGCGAGTCCTTTAGTGGGTCTATGGATCAATTTGGGTAGGCCGCACCCACAAGATGAATTTTATGGTTACAGTGGTACCTAGGGTCATAGAAAGCACAACCCTTGTCAAGGATAATGTGCTTGTAGGTACAGTGAGTCCTCGCAAAAGTGAGGTCAACATCTTGCAACACACGTGGTTTGATCTTTTTAATTGAATTAAAATTTTACATGTTTAGATCTTCTCTCTCACTAATGATGGTCATGGTGTGTGGTCCAAGTTTTGTTAGAGATGTAGATTATATTATCATAACTTCTAGATTGTGCTTAGAATTTTTTTCCGAACCTTAAATATCCTTAAGAATTCACTAAGAAAAAATTCCTAACAAATCTAATAACTGATAGGAATTCAAAGTGCTACAATAACTATTATAGTCTTAATAATAATGACTATTATTTAGATTAATTTAGTTCACTAAAGTCTTTAAGTGCAACTAATTGATTACATGTCTAAATAAGACCTCCTTTAGATTGTGATTGAGCATGGATAAAGCCATAATTTTCTCTCTATCTTTGACTTCAAAAAGTTATACTAAATTCTAAAAATATTATTTACAAACGCTCATGTTTCTTTTACCTAAATCTCACTTAATTTTAAAAAAAATTTAGACCTTTTTTATCATGAAAGTTTAAGTGATGAATTGCCTAATGAACCAAATATTGAAACTTTTACTGAAAGAGAAAAAATGAGGAAGTGTTCCAAGGACAACTCTTTTAAAATAGCAAAAAATAATTTACATCTTATTGTATCAATATTATATTACTAAAGCTATTGTCTAGAAATAATACAAATAGTTGATTGGATCCTTCTTCCCTTGTGTACATTGAAACGTTAGAATTCAAACTTTCTTGGAGGTTTCACTTGTTTTGTTACAACTATTGTTAGCTGGCTGTTAAACAAAGTATTATTTTAATTGCTCCTTAAGAAGTAAGTTTAATCAATTAGATGTCAAAGTCAGCGCTCATCGACTTCATGGCTACGGAAAATAGGCTTGATGGTTTTTAATGGATCAAAGAACATATAGATCAATTATAAAAAAATTATAATTATGTTGTGATTCGTAGACATACTTATAAATATTGGGATCATTCAAGTAAGTATTTTTCTTCTTTAATTGAGTAGTGCACTAGTGATGAGATCATTCTGATTCATAAACTTGATTCATGTTTTTTCTTGCAACTCTACTGTTTGACTTCTAGTTCGTAACTTCTATTTTTGTTTTCCTTGTGCAAGGGGATAATTAAATTAAGTTTATTCATAAGATTAAAATCTTAAAAATAATGATAACTACAAAATTAGATGAAAGATGATAGAAAGAAGTGTTTATTAACAGAAGCTTTAAGATTTTATAAAATTGACAAATGTTCAACATTTGGGCAGATATATCTTTTTTCTTTTAGTTCACCATTTGACCCTTTATTATTGGTTGGGATGCTTTCCTTCAAGAAATGCTACATTGAAACAAATAATTAAAATTATAATAGTTTTATGTGATTAATTTGTTACAATGGGTAAATGTCATGCTTTAAGTGATGGATGAGTTCACTAGAAATTGCTTACTAACTTTATTAGTATTTTTTGTACAATGGAAAACTTGAAAATTGCATTCTAACTTTTGGTTAGTCGAGGAAGTAGAGGTGAGTAACTACATCGAGCAGCATTGACAATGTCAGAAAATTGCTTAAATCACTTTTGAGTGAGTATAATTAAATGAATCGACCTTAGGTGGCCCGCCTTATTGATTTTATCTTGTTTATGGATTTTGAACTCAGTATATTAATAATTTTAACAAATTCAATAGCCTTGAACCCTCCACTGGTGAGATTTTGGTTTAGCTTAGACGTATCGCTTGGCACTTTATTTATACGCCTTGTTCAAGCTTTAACACTTGATAAACGAAATATGCCAAAACTATAAGTAAATTTACATAATTTTACTGTGTAATGCTCACTATGAAAATGAAAAAGACTTATTAGTAATTTAAATAAACTTGGGTGACTTGTTATTATTTTGATCCATATAACAAGAGTTCAGTTAAGTTCAAGTGAAAGATATTGGTTTAATATCAAATAGATATGCTGACAAACCTTCATATCTTGAACTAAATGTTTTATAAAGTTGTTGATGAATTTGTTGGGTGATTTTTTTTATATGGCGACACAATTAATTACATGACCACTTTGTTAAACCCACTTTACATTGCAAATAAATTTAATAACCATGCTATATTGGATTTTTGTAAATATTGTTTTATTATCTTAACTCTTTGAATTAATAAATAATGTTAAAAAAATATATTGTGAATAATTAAATAAAAAATGAATAAGCATTTTGATCGTAATTAATTAGATGAGTCTAACTACCAATTTTTCTCTATTTGCACTTGCATTGTCAGTAAACAGATGCTAAAATTTGACAAGACATAACTTGATCGTGAAAAATTAAACTTTTTGCATATGCAATGAATGAGTTGAGCTCTTAGATTCAAGTTGGATCAATTTCATGTTTGCATTGTCAGTAAACAGATGCTAAAATTTGACAAGACATAACTTGATTGTGAAAAATTAAACTTTTTGCATATGCAATGAATGAGTTGAGCTCTTAGATTCAAGTTGGATCAATTTCATGTTTGCATTGTCAGTAAACAGATGCTAAAATTTGACAAGACATAACTTGATTGTGAAAAATTAAACTTTTTGCATATGCAATGAATGAGTTGAGCTCTTAGATTCAAGTTGGATCAATTTCATGTTTGCATTGTCAGTAAACAGATGCTAAAATTTGACAAGACATAACTTGATTGTGTATATATCTATATATATATATATATATATATATATATGCCTTATCATAGCGAACAAAAATCACACAAACATTTTTTAACGAAGCCAAGAAGAAAGTTAAAAGGATCAACATCAAACACATCAAACAATCCCTATAATATATATATTGCTCTAAATTAGTGTGCAAAAATTTATAATAAGAACATGGTCGATGACGCATAAAAAAGAATTGGTATTATTTTAATGACCTAGAAGCACAAATTTTCGGTAACCATGCTAACATGAAATTGATCCAAAATTGGCTTTAACTTTGCTCAAATTTGACGTAAATGACAATTATGTCTCATTGTTAAAGGAATTATGAGTCAGGCTCACACTAGTTTTTTTCAATGCATATTAGATTTTGATTAAACTTTTTGCATATGCAATGAATAAGTTGAGCTCTTAGATTCAAGTTGAGTTGAGTATATGCTAAACCCATATATATCTATATATATATATATATATATATATATATGCCTTATCATAGCGAACAAAAATCACACAAACATTTTTTAACGAAGCCAAGAAGAAAGTTAAAAGGATCAACATCAAACACATCAAACAATCCCTATAATATATATATTGCTCTAAATTAGTGTGCAAAAATTTATAATAAGAACATGGTCGATGACGCATAAAAAAGAATTGGTATTATTTTAATGAACTAAAAGCACAAATTTTCGCTGTCACATAAAAATATCATACAATCGAAGCAACGTAGAAAGTTGAAAGCGTCAACTTCAAATAATATCTGCTTATAAATAACATCCGATTAGTCATTAATAAAATTATCTTAACAGTTTAAAATGCATTCATCATGTTTTGACAAAATTTTCTCATTATTCTTATTAATTTTTTGTTTTTTAGCGAAAGCAGCAGAGATAGTCAGTAGTTGGTTTAGGGAAACTTTCCTCTGTAATCTTTCCCTTCTATATAAGGTTTCATAGCCATTAATAACTGGACGAACAAGCTTTTCTTCTTCATCTTAGAATGATCCCAAGATCAGTCATCTCCTTCCTTTACCTTATCGACCTCATCCAATATACCATCTCCTTCCTCCTGCATCGTATCGGTCTCAACCCATCCTTCGAAAGAGATCCGACGCCATGGGAGAATGAGGAGCTCTTACTCATGTCCGTCGGCATTTCCATGCCGTCAGCTACTTCTATTGCCCAGTCTGTCAAGAAGAAGCTGCCTGTTATCGAGTACCAGAGCTTCCTCAGGAGAAAAAGAAAATCAACGATGGCTGGGTCTGCCCCGGATTGTTCCATTTGCCTTCAGTTCATAGAGCCTAAGGATCACGTTCGGGAGCTTGGAAATTGTTGCCATGAATTCCACGTGGCTTGCATTGACCGGTGGTTGGACCTTGGCCGGTTTTGTTGTCCGCTCTGCAGAGCAGCGGTGGTTCCGCCCGAGATCTTCCTAAGAGAACGGCTTTCGATTTTGAAGGTTCTTCTATTTGGAAATGACTTGGTGGCTAGAAGTTGTGAATACTTCAACAGTGAATAATAGGCGGATTAATTTTCACAAATGAATTTTATTTTTTTGTTGGGAAAGAATTTACTTGAGGTCTTGGTGTTCGCCGAGTTTTGTGTGACTAATGTTTTTTTTTTTTATGCATTTTCTTCATTTCTCTTGGAAGAAAAACACCTAGCAAAATTTGGGGCCTACCTTTTTTTATTTTTTATTCTTATAAAACAAGTAATAATTTCTGAGGTTGTCGTTTGTCACGACCTAAATCCTCACATCTTCCAGGCTATTTGTGTGATCGTTTCACACAAATGTAAGCCCTAACTAATAAAATTGGCAGGATGAAACACTTAAATTTTTCTCCTCAAAACTAAAACCAAACATTAGGATAGCTTGGAAAGTCACCGGGGTTCTCCTCTGGATCTTCCTAGTTCTTCCTCCTTTGGATTCTACAATAAAATGTTCCAAATTTGAACCAATCCCTATTCACACATCTACGTCCGATCTCATTGAAGAGTCCTACCCTTTGAAGTTCCTTGAAGATAATATTTCCCTATTTTTATCGAGAGTTTTATGAGGTGACTTCGGTTATTTAAGATGTAATTACTATAGGGGCTTGCCCTTATAGGAAGCATGTCCGAACCCATCTTAATATAAACCCTATTTAATCTTTTATGTTAAATAAGGAAACTTGTCGTCAAATATAAAGGTTTCGCAGACCAAAAGGATGTCATAGATTTTTTAGTTTATTTGATTGAGCCTCATCCTCAAGTCTTGTGTTTTTCCTTCGGGAAAGATACATGATTTGAGGTACAATGCTCTTTCATTTAAACTATGAAAAATATGGGGTCAGTTTGATTTCATATTTTGCTAAAACTAAAT
Source organism: Phalaenopsis equestris (assembly GCF_001263595.1). Classification (NCBI taxonomy): domain Eukaryota; kingdom Viridiplantae; phylum Streptophyta; class Magnoliopsida; order Asparagales; family Orchidaceae; genus Phalaenopsis; species Phalaenopsis equestris. The sequence continues at coordinate 112,203 of NW_018250154.1, read as the reverse complement.
ATATATGGAAATTAAAACTTCCTTCTGAAGCAGGCGACGGGATTTTGATTCTGGTGACTGACAGCTTCTTACGGGCAACTCCTCCAACCAAAAATAGTGCCAACAGACCCACTAGCCTTCCTCTGTAAATTTCTTTTAGAATTGATAAAAATTACTATGGGGTTCCCTAATAAAAATAATTTCAATTACAACATTAAGTGTTTGTTCGGGGTAAGTGATTTTTAAGAGATTTTCAATTTGAAGACCAAATAAGTAATACAAAAGATCTTCCATCTAAGCATATAATATTCAGTAATAGGTGACAAAGCCCCTCTAACACTTCACTCATACTTTGTCACAATGTGTTTAAGTGTCTGTTTGGGGCACCTGCAGCTTATTGATAAGCTACTAATAAACAGCTGATCTAGATAAGAAGTTGAGCAGCAGCTGATCTAGCTAAGCTGGTTGATTGTTTGGATTGTGCTATTGAAAAATAGTTTTTTTGAAGCTGTTTCTAGATAAATGACCATTTAGCCTTTGTGTAGTAATAATGTTTGCAATGGAACTGTCATAACAAAATATTTGATACTTAAAATGAAAAACATCATTTCATAAAATCATAAAAAATTAGAATATAAGCCTCGCATAAAAGTGAGTATTAAGATTTTATTAAAAAAAACTAATAAAATTACAATTAGAAAGATGATAATATTAAATTTAAAATGTAGAGTGCATATGTAACAAGCAACATCATCTTCCAGGGATACCATCCCACCCTGATCACTATCGATAGTGGAATCTATCAGATTGTCTCCCCACCAGAAGAAGTCACACTTATTTGTGTTACTCCACCTATAGAACTATCTCCCATGGTTATGTGTTCGATGTGACATTAGTTGGGAAGTCAGCAGTCTGCAATACCACCAGGGCAGTGGTTTAAAGGTTTTTGAATATCACGAGCTCATTTTCCCTAAAAAATTCAAAAGAGAACTCATTATTCATGACAAAAGATTAAACTTATAAAAAATATACAAGAAAAGGAAATAAATAGAAAATGCATTCCATAAATAAACATAAATTGATAAAAAAAAGTAATTATTTATAGTAATGTACAGGCGTAAGGTCTCAGAGAACATACTACTCCAAGAAATGAATCTATGACTACAAGAAAATAGTAGATTTTATCGAAAGATGACTTCTTGGTTGCCTTTAACCAACTTAAAACCAATCTCCGATGTCACATTTGCATAACACCAAAAATGGCCATCCAGAATGTCCTCATAAACCACTGCAATGAAAAGAAGAGAGAAAATTGGTTTCCTTCATTAGGATATCACATGTGATATTAACCAACAACAACTTATAGGACATTAAGAAGAACCCGTAAGCTCAAATGTCTCATCACGGACCTTTCAAACCCACCAAAAAAATAATTAAATGCAAATGGAAAAATATGACAAACATTGAGAAAATTGTAAAATAAAAAATATCAATAATATAAGTGACATAAAATAAATATAGAATTTGTAAAATAAATAAGAGTTGTCCAATCAACATCCAATAATGGCATCAGTAATACACTCTCCAAATTTAACCATTTATACGACACCTTTATCATCCTGAGTGACACTTTCCTTGGATTCCAATTCTAACTGTGATATAGATTGTCCTATGTGATAATCAAAAGCTTCTGGTGGGACCTGTAAGTGGTCATCATCAACTATGCTGAAGTCAACATCATCTTATAATGATTTCATCAAATATAGTTGTGGAGCATCATTGTAGCCACAATAATATGTTGTTTTTTTCAAAAATAGATACATTGACATATCACACATTATGATTCATTTCTTCTTCCATACACCATCTAAGGGGGAGTAACTTTTGGAAAATATTTTTTTCCTGCCCTGAGCAACATTGTTGGATCTTCTGAAATCAGAAATGTGATATTTCCTTTCAAGAAGTGGCTTTAGAAACCCCCTTTGTAGGGGATATCCATGATCGAACAAGTAATATTTTACTATCTTAAATACAATATTAATAACAAACTTAAAGAAAAAAAATCACAGTGGTTGATAGTTTAACAAACCTCGAGGTCGGTGAGGGAATTCGTGTCTTTGATTTTTTGTCAGAAAATAAAAAATATGACTATCATGTGCACTGCATTCCCAACAAACTATCACAAAAATAAAACACAAGTTGAAGTCGCATAAGATCATCACATTTTGTGTGGGTGATCTACAATGTCTAATAAATGTGACCTTTTCATTATTGGATACACGTGCATCTTCGTGGGTGTCGTCAATCACTCTAATAAAGTTATAAAAAACTAAATAAAGCTATGTTAAGCACAAAAACTGTTTTGACTTCCAATTTTAAAGTGTTAAAAGGATTTATATTGAAAAATGGCCTATGCAGTGGGTAATCTGTAATCTTTGTTGGAATCATCCTGAGATTTTGGTCCTCTGGCTTAATAATTTATCTTAACAAGTAAACAAGAGCTTTTAAATCCACTGATAAATATCTGCTAATTTTCTCTAATGAATGTTGTAATCGCTTCATCGCTCATATCATAAATTAATTTTGTAATAAAATATAGAGGGTTATTGCTAAAACTTCTCTTATTGTTATTCTTGGTGAGTCTTGGAGTCCATGATGGCTATGTAGTTCATCAAGCAGATCCATAAATATAGGTTGTGTCATACCAAACATGTTAGTAAATCTTGTGGGGTGTCCATGTACTAGCTTTCAAACCCATTTATAACAAATATAAGTGGATGTCATGCATGGAGTTCAATCGATGTATGAGTTTTAGCATTCGTAGAAGAAACATACAGTAGCCACAATATTTCTTCGTTGGCTCTTTTTGTGAGTCAATGCTAAAGAAGTGGTAAGTTTGGGTAATATGTGTGAATTAGACAACATTAAAAGAACATATAAAATCTAAAGACAATGTATAATGAGAAATAATAATTTTAGAGCAACATATAAATTGTTCATCTAGTAAAAAAACATATAAAACAGATATCCCATTAAATGAATGAAAAAAAATCGAAGCCACTAAACAATAACTCAACAAAATCAATTATTTGTGTTGTCCATAAAAAAACATAAATAATCAACCAAACAGTTGGGAAGGCATCTTCATGAATATTTTTCTGTGGTTTGGATCCTCCAACAACTTCATGGAGTTTAGAAACAACTCTTATCCCCACAAACTTCAGGATGTCTCCAGAACTCAAAAAATGTTATCTAAGAAGTGCCACCATGGATTGTGTATTCATACATCAGCTTTATTATTTTGCATTTGACAAAAGAAGCTCCTTCTTATTTCCTTTTCTCCACTTTAAGATGCTTTGATAAGCAAGTGGACTCCAGCTCCCTTTAGTTCCGGTTGGGGCCTTCTCCGAACCCACTTACTTGCTTGGTCTCTAAGTCCCTAGTATGCTTGCAAACCCATGCTCACTTGAGGTGAACTCATGAGTGCCTTTTGCAACAACTCCACTGAACTTACAGTCCAATTTCTCCAGAAGGTCAGGATCAATACTACTAAATTTGAATTTCTTGGTGGTTGACACTACTTGCAACATACAAACAAGTTTATTACTTAAAATAACTTAGTAGGATAAAGAATGGAAAAATAAGTAATAATTGGATAAGTTAGTAACAATAATTTCTTAGCTTACCTAACCTTTGAACCAACTAATCTCTATTTCACTGAATCCCAAACAAAGCTCGTGGATCCCCATTTTAGTTTCCTACATAATTTTCAACCTTTCTTAAAATGATCCCACTTGTTCTTAAATTACATCATATCGTACTCCCTTCTTATCATTTCCTTGAACTTCCTCTTAAAATTTTGCCACCCTGCTTGGTTGAAATAGGTCATCGGTCCATTTTTTGGCTCAACCTCCTTAAGTCACAAGTCACAAAATATGACTGTGACTTGCCTATCGCACATGTCTGATGAACCAAGTTCTTTAGTTTTAACCATTGTGTTACCAGAGAGCATACAACAATCACCACCCAACCCTCAGCACAACCACCACCTAAATTTCAACATAGGACCCAGCCACCCCCGACACAGTCACCACCCAAACCCAAGTACAACCACAACCCAATCCATAGCCCATTGACCAAAGGAAAATATGTTGAGATTTTCAT
>NW_018250154.1:107302-108029 GCF_001263595.1 Phalaenopsis equestris | reverse complement strand
ATATTGCACTTTAAAGAAAGGTATTTTTGATGTCTTATTACAGGAATGATGAATTATAGTCATTGGAGCAAAAAATGCAAAAAGGAGCGAATTTGCGGCAGAAAGAAAAAAATTGTGAAGATGTGAACTAGGGCGCCGACGGTGAGCCTAACGGCGCCAACGACGAGAATTTCCCGAGACTCCAGAATTAATTTACTTAGAAGGTCCTCTGACGGCACCCTCGAGGCCGCCGACGGTGAGCTCGGTTGTTATGTCCAATTAGGCATTGGATGAGGACGAATTTTGGAGGGGTGCTTAGGCAACTCTTGGGAAAGCTCATCCACAACTTTAAAAGAACATTTTCGCCAAAAATTGAGGCGACTCTAGAAGTGCTAGAGAATGGGAGACTCAAAATTTAAGTGTGAAACAAGTGTAGAGATTCTAAATTATGAGGAATTCTCGAGAGATTGTAAGAGTGGAGGGAAAGTGAAGGGAAAGTGAGAGATTTCAGAGAGATTTCATCCTCCTTGCCACTTCGAAGAGGAATTTTGTGTGTTGTAAAGAAAGGAAGAGATTCAGAGGAATTTCAAAGAGTTTTCTTGAGGAGAAATTAGAGATAAGTTTATTTATTATTGAAGTTTGTATGACTTTAATTTTATATAAGAATTCTGAGTTTTGTTTTCTTTTCCCCATGAGATATGAGTAGTTTTATCTGTCTTTCTCCTTGTCTTGAGATTTGTGAAATAGT
>NW_018250154.1:106860-107171 GCF_001263595.1 Phalaenopsis equestris | reverse complement strand
AAAATGTTTAAGAAATTGTGATGATCTTTTCACTTCGATCTTAATTTACTTTCAATCTGGCTAATTGATTTGTTAAAATATGTTGAGTTTTACAACTAAAGTGAAGATTACAACCAAGATTCAGGGAGGTCAAAGCCCTTGGATGTTAGGTGCAAATAAATAAGGTAATAAAATTATCGGGCGGAGAATTGCAGATTTTAGAGTGACAGACTAAAATCTCTAATTTGGTCCTATCGTTTGGGTGTTGAAGTGTAGATGTTAGCCCTCAGGCGAGGGGAACGTGGGAGCTCCGAAGTGAAGCCGGGATTCTC
>NW_018250154.1:103731-104442 GCF_001263595.1 Phalaenopsis equestris | reverse complement strand
GTCCACTAGACTGGATACTGCATTTGGGCTTACAGGACTGCTTATAAAACTCTTATTGGAATAACTCCTTACAGGCTGATTTTTGGAAAGACTTGTCACTTACCAGTAGAAATGGAGCATAAAGCATATTGGGCAATTAAAGAATTCAATTATAATTTGAAAGATGCTGGTAAGAAGAGATTGTTACAATTAAATGAATTGGAAGAATTAAGAAATGAATCTTATGATAACGACAGAATTTATAAGAAAACACTAAAGTTATGGCATTATCGGAAGATTAACCAAAAAAACTTTGAACTAGGACAAGAAATTTTGCTTTACATTACTAGACTGAAGTTATTTCCTGGGAAATTGAAGTCTCGTTGGTTAAGACACTTTACTGTGACTCAATTTTATACTTACCGAGCTGTTGAAATTGAAGGTCAGAAGACTAGAAATAGATTTGGAGTAAATGGACACAGATTAAAACCATATTTTGAGGGTAAAAGACCAAATTTTAAAGAGGTTTTAATGATCAGTCAACCTGAATAACACATGAACAGTAATAACACCTGAATAGGTCGGGTTGACGACGTTAAACCAAGCGGTTTATGGGAGGCAACCCATAGGTATCTTTACTTTACCGCGGGTATAATAGTTTTTATTTGAAATTATCGTTGGTTTGTGGTAGTATTAAGCTCTACTACTCTTATTTACCCTTGAATCATCATA
>NW_018250154.1:101555-103646 GCF_001263595.1 Phalaenopsis equestris | reverse complement strand
AAAAATAACTACGAGGGCTCCGTGAGTCCTCCCCCACCCCCGCCGATGGCGAGACCGACGAGATGGTGCTTTCTGGAGTTTGAATGGCGGTTTTTGGGCGGGAGTTACCCCTTTAAACTCCCAAATTAGATTCCTAAAGTCATATTTCCCCAAAAACAAAGTGAAACTCCACCAATTTTGTTCCTATGGCATTCAATTCCTCTGATAATCCTAGAATGCGAGAGTTCAATAGGCGAAAGTTTATTAGTGCGGATGCATAGTGAATCTTCAACAAGGTACTAATGAAGAAAAGATTGATCATTGAACGAGGATTTGTAAATTTTCCTATCTGCCACTATTCTAACTTCGTCCCAAAAAGAAACCAGATGAATGAGATTTACCAATATTTAACGGACGAAACTGAAGACTGGAAAATGAGAGAAAATGGGTATGTTAGTTTTTCTGCGACACTCCTAAATCTCGTTTCAAAACACTAGCAATTTTTCATTTCTGCAAAACTGGCAAAACTGTTACTGACAATGAAGATCGGTAAAGTTTCTAAAGAAAGTGTTATTCTGAATTACGGCATCCAAAGGGGACTGTCGATCGATATTGGATCAATAATTATGAAGCCAGTTTTGGGCCTGATTGTTCATGGATAAACTTATGTGCTTGGGCACCCTTCCACAATTTTCTCACTTTACAGTCAGTTCCAAGTGTCCTATGAAAATTGGGAAAAGGTACTTCTATCTTGGAAGCCTTTGGACCCAACTGAGAGATTCCCAACTTTTGAAGATGAAAATGACATGACTATTATAGTAGATCAATCATCTCAGAATTCACTGCAAGTTAAACCCTTAGTTCCTAACAAGACTTTGGTGATCCTGCACAGAATCAAGAAAATGGAAAAGGAGGTACAAAATGTCATTAATGTGATTAATAATATCTCTGATTTCTTCGATCATCTAGACTGGAGGATGAAAAAACATTTTGAGCACTCTGGACATTTAGAAGATAGTTTGATACGGCTGATGAGGAGGATGAAATTGATAGAAGAGGATTCTATTGAATAATTTTCATACCGACCCTTCTACAACCTCTTCGTGCATGTGTAATCAATGGGTGATCTCAGAGGAGAATCTAGTACTGAATCTGATGAATAGTAAATTTATATTATTGTCTGTCTGTTTATGTGTGTAATTTAATTTGAACTTTGCATTTGCTTTGTTTTAGAATTATGCTTCTAGTTCTTTGTATAGTTGAGATTAAGCATAGGATGTTTTGTTTTCAGCGTTTTGAGTGTTGTGGCTTGGACTGCGACGCTGAATTAGTGTATTGAGGTTAAGAAAATACCAAACATAGGTGTGTTATGTAATGTAAATTGTACCCCTTGGAATTTATATATAAATGTGATGTTTTGTGTTGTGAAAGTTTATTTGTGATAAGTACATCATTTAATCACTTAAAATTATATCTATATTGATTGAACAGAGTTCGTTGAGGCTTGAAATTGATCGAAATCTCAAAAATCTAAAAATTGAACTAAACCAATAGCCCCCGCCGACGGCGCCATCGACGCCGCCGACGGTGGACTTCTCCTGAGACTTAGGATATAATTTCAGTAGAGCACGCTGACAGAGCCGAACACCCGCCGACGGAGGCCGAAGACGCCCTCGACGCCGCTGACGATGGATTTTTCCCGAAAGTTATGTTTAATTTTCAATAGAGCGCGCTGACAGCGCCGAACACCCCGCCGACGGTGAGCTCGCAAAAAAACACCTTTAACTGCGATTTTGACCAGTCAATTGCCACTACTCATCATCCCCTTCCTCCTAAAAATGCAATTTTTGACCTAGGGCTCGAGAGATCTTAGATTTGAGGCGATTTCAAGGCTTCTTGACACCGGATTTGAACATCTCTAGGTAAGAGCTTCACTCCAAACTAAAAATATTGGATTTTCACCATGAATTTCTTCCACATTGAGGAGATCCAAAAATTTTGAGAATGTGAAGAAAATATTAAGAAGAAATTCATGGATATTTAGTGTTGAACACTTAAATCACTCTTGGAAGCCATTATTTGCATATTTGAAGTATATTTTGGAATTTTTCT
>NW_018250154.1:99847-101505 GCF_001263595.1 Phalaenopsis equestris | reverse complement strand
ATTCAATGAGTCTCGCTTCGTCAATGCGAAGGCTCAATCAAGATTTACTTCTGTATTTAAAAGGAAGAAGTGTATACAAGATCGAGTTTTTGAAAGTCCGGGAGGAGAAATTGAACGAGTTATTGCCGAGCGGAGGAGGGAAAACTTCTGTTACACCACCAATAAGATATTGTGAAGGAATGTTATGCCTATGTTTTCTATTCTAAAGACGGAATCGTTCAAGTGCGTGGATTTCCTGTTGAATGTAATGCCGCCCGCATTAATACCTAGCATTAATACCTTTTACAAAGTCCCAGGCTCTTATAGCTGCTACTATGAATCCTTCAGTACTATGGAAGGCCCCCTGAATGATGTGATCAAATTTCTCACTGATGAGAAAGGAGCGTGGAAGATTAAGCAACGAGAACGGGTAAATTTTTTTGCTTCAACGCGGAATGCCACCTCTAAGGCGTGACACTATTTTGTTTCCTCTACTCTGTTACTGACTTATCACCATAGTGAGGTAACTAGAGATAGAGCTATTCTAAATTTCTGTATTCAAAATAATAGAACTCTAAATGTGGGGAGAATAATTTTTAAGGAAACAATGGGAGGTCTAGGACAGCGGGGCCTTATTTATGCACTTTGCCAACTTTCTGGAGAGGAAGCTGAAGGAGATGAGGAAGGGGTTCACCCTATGAAACCCATTAGTAAAGCCAATTTGAAAACTTATGAATCCCATGAAAAATGGAGAACTGGAAGTAGGAGTCAAAAACTTTCTACTAGTAGAGATGTCCTCTCTACAAGTTATGACCTTCCACCTTCTAGTTCCCCTACTCTGACTGATTTGATGAATGAGTTGACCTTACAGCGGAAGTGCATAAAATTAATAAATGGAAGGATTGGAGTTTAGAATGTTAACATGATTACGATAGTGAGTACCTTCAAAGGAATTCAAATTTTTAGATAGCTTATTATGAAGCTCAGGCCCGACACTACAGAGGTGAGCCTGATGTTACTTTTCCTGAGTGCCCCCGACATACTCAGTATCAGCCCGATCCACCTGCTGATCGCGATGGAGAACACATAGTTTTGATATTTGATAAAATTAATGTACTTGTACTTGTACTTTTATTTCTGTGATTTTTTTGTAATATAAATGGATGTTTATGTGTATTTGGACTTTCTTTTTTATTATTATGTTGTACTTGGATGATTTTTAATTTTTGTTATAAAGTTAGCATGGTAGTTAAATCTACATGTGTAGTATAATAAATTTTGAGTAGTATTTTGTGAATTGTAATGTAATGTGATTTTTATTTCACATTTTAATTGTAATTGTTTTGTTTAATATTGTGGTTGTGTTAATAAATATTGTGTTTGTTTCATGTTTTAGTTTTGTACTTATTTCAAAATTTCATTACCTAGAAATTTCTTTAATGATTTATATGTGTAGAAAACTCCTAATGTTACAGACCTGGTGAAGTAGAAATTTTAAGAAGGACTGCAAAAATTTCAGAATGATAGAAATACCAAAAATACTAAGGTATGATTGATATTTAGAATTTTTCTTTCCACCTGTATTATTTTATATTGAAAAAATTTAAGTTTGGGGGAGGGAAGAAAAATATTAACTATTAGATGTCCTCTATTTAATTATTTTCAAAAAATATTTATAT
>NW_018250154.1:98418-99246 GCF_001263595.1 Phalaenopsis equestris | reverse complement strand
CTCACTATGATATTTATCTAAATCAAACTTATAGTATTTCTGAATTAAAACTTTACTACAATAGATCATAACTTTTATGTAGTACTAAAATTACTTGAGGACAATTAATAGTTAAGATTGGGGGATTTTGACTGAAGGAAAATATGTTGAGATTTTTATACCTATTTTATACTATTTTTGATGATATTGCACTTTAAGAAAAGGTATTTTTAATATTTTATTGCAGGAATGATGAATTAGGGTTATTGGAGCAAAAAGATGCAAAAAGAGTGAATTTGGAGCGAAAAGGACCAATGTGAAGATTTGAACTAGGGCGCCCACGGCGAGCCCAATGACGCCGACGACAAAAATTTCCCAAGATTCCAGAATTAATTCACTTAGAAGGTCCGCCAACGGTGCCCTTTTGGAGGGCCCGCCGTCGCCGCCCTCGAGGCTGCCGATGGCGAGCTCTGTGATTATGTCCATTTAGGCATTGAATGAGGACGAATTTTGGAGGGGTGTTTAGGCAACTTTTTGGAAAGTTGATCCACAACTTTAAAAGATGATTTTCATCGAAAATTGAGGAGACTCTAGAGGTGCTAGAGAGGGGGAGACTCAAAATTGAAGTGTGAAACAAGTGTAGAGAGTCTAAATTGTGAGTAATTCTTTGAGAGATTGTAAGAGTGGAGGGAAAGTAAGAGATTTCTTCCTCCTTGCCACTTCGAAGAGGAATTCTATGTGCTATAAAGAAAGGAAGAGATTCAGAGGAACTTCAAGGAGTGTTCTTGGGGAGAAATTTAGAGATAAGTTATTTACTTGTTATAGTTTGTATGGCTTTGATTTTATGTA
>NW_018250154.1:85476-97589 GCF_001263595.1 Phalaenopsis equestris | reverse complement strand
GATACATATACTTGCGTTGATAAGTGTGACTTTACAATTATTGAATATTTATTACATCCATATTTATTGAATCTATAACTGTTATTAAGTTTTAGTACAGTTGTTGAGGAATTAAATCTTTTAGCGGCAGTATTAAATACTTATATTTTTAAGCATATATAAAGTCGCGGTCACCCATCCACCACCAAACCCCCACCATTTGATAAGCAAGTGGACTCCAGCTCCCTTTAGTTCAGGTTGGGGCCTTCTCCGAACCCACTTACTTGCTTGGTCTCTAAGTCCCTAGTATGCTTGCAAACCCATGCTCACTTGAGGTGAACTCATGAGTGCCTTTTGCAACAACTCCACTGAACTTACAGTCCAATTTCTCCAGAAGGTCAGGATCAATACTACTAAATTTGAATTTCTTGGTGGTTGACACTACTTGCAACATACAAACAAGTTTATTAATTGAAATGACTTAGTAGGATAAAGAATGGAAAAATAAGTAATAATTAGATAAGTTAGTAACAATAATTCTTATCTCACCAAACCTTTGGAGCATCTAATGTCTGTTTCACCGAATCCCAACCAAATCTCAAGGATTCACATTTTAGTTTCTTTCATAATTTTCAACCTTTCTTAAATTGATCCCGCTTGTTCTTAAATTACACCATATTGTACTCCCTTCCTATCATTTCCTTTAACTTCATCATAATATTTTGCCACCCTTCTTGGTTGAATTAGGTCATGGGTCGATTTTCTGGCTTAACCTCCTTAAAACACAGGTCACAAAATATGACTGTGACTTCCCTATCCCACATGTTTGATGAAACAAGTTCTTTAGTTTTAACCATTCCTTTGCTAACAAAGGAAATGTAAAACAATAATATTTCATATAGGCTAGAGAACAGACGACAACCACCACCCAACTGTCAGCTCAACCACCACCCAACTTTCGACATAGCAACCAGCCACCCCCAGCACATCCACCAACAAACCCCCAACACAGTCACCGCTTAAACCCAAGTACAGCCACCACCCAACCCACAACACATCCACCTCCAAACCCCCACCTCAACTACCACCCAAGACCCACCATAACATCCACCCAGTAGCCACAACAACCACTTAGAACTTAGCTAACAAGGTAACCCACCACACACATCCCACAGTCATCGAAACACATGACATAACAGTACAACCCCACTTCTCGCCCGCCCACCCCCTCCCCCCGATACCTCCCAACAACCACACTACATGACACCCTAAGCACATTAACACACATCCACAAACTTCCCATAATAATAGGTCAAACTAAAAAAGAAACTATTATATGTAAATTTGAGTTCAGGAAATTACAAACAGGGAAACCCAAACTATTCTAGCTTAACCTTTCTCATCCATTTCTCAAGTTATCATTCAAACATCAAACAAAGTGAAGAAACCCCATCCCATATTTTCCATTTGGGGAAATTATATACATTTGAATGGAAATAGTCCCATTTTGCATAACAGTGTTATGAAAATTCTTAATGAGCAAATGGAAGTGAGCTAAGTGCATTTAGCTCAAAAGCAAATGGATAATGAGACCTCACATGTACTTCTTCATAGTATGGTTTAGTAATATTTTCATATTCCTTAGGATGGAACTAAGATGGGTGTTCTATAATTTAGCAAGAATAAAAATGTTTGATCATCATATGATTTCTCCTAAATCAAATCACACATTCTCATGAAAAAGGAACAGTTTTAAACTCAACAAAAGGTGTATGCCAAGCTAATGTGCTTTAGATGGTCTACATTTATGAGTCAAGCTTCAATGAGCACAATGAAGTATCATTACAATTGATATCCCTCACAACCCAAGCACAACATGCTTTAAGATACCTACAAGAAATCATAAGTGAGTCGGGATATTTCAATTGTAGAAAAAATTGATCCGTCTCATTCTTTTTATATGCTTTTTTCTTACCACACAAGAGGGCAATGGATGTAAACAAGGAAAAAATACTATCAACTTGTGTTGAGACCTAATTATAATAAACTCCATAACTTGTTATTTTGTGATGTATGTATGTTATTCTCCCTTGCCATATAACCTTACTAGCATACCTATCACATATCGTATCAATTGTTCACGTATTTCAAAAGAATAAAATGAATTAAGAAAAGAATGACATAAAAAATATAACAAAATAAAGAATTTCCAGCACCCCTTATGACATTTAACTTGTTCCATCAAAATGTGCATGAATACCCAAATTTTTCTCATATTTTCAACTTTATTTTTTATTTTCGAGGTAATAAAGAAACATTACTTGCTATTATCTCCCCTTGCTCCTCCTTTGATTTACTCATTTGCCTTACTTCCATATATAAAGGCATGGCTAAAGCGTTGAAAGCTAAATTGAGCCATGAAGGTAACATTGTTATGAAGATGAGTGATCCTCCATATAACAACTACTCGACGAACTCCATATACCTGAAACTTCATGCCTATGTTATAATTTCATTTGGTTTACTTCCCATCTTCTTCTATTTGCTACTCACATAAAGAGCAACTAGAGAACAATGTTGTGCACAATTCAAGCACCCTTGTCCATCTATTTTTCAAAGAGTCCACTCGATGCTTTGCCATCTACCAACAAATCCCATAAAGAAAGTCAAAAAATTGCAAATCGGAGAAAGCTTTAAATCAGAGATCCATAGGAACGTGTAAATAAGACATTGTCATCTAGAAACAAATTGCATGAAGAAATCTCTAAACTAACCAATTGCAAATTAGCAAGCAATAAAATCGCATAAAGAAAGCCAATCTATCAACAATTAATGCACGAAATACTCATCTATCAAAGTAACTAGAGATCAGAGGGAGAAGGAAAAGGAACACTAAGCGTGAGAAAGACGCGGGAGATGGAGATAAGCGCGACCTTCAAGTTTTGCAAGAGCAATCGCACTAGGGCAGACGAGAGTCGAGAGAGACCCATGAGGGCAGAGGAGTAATCCACCAAACAACTGTGTTTAATAGCACGGAGGATCAGATTATTCTCAAAATACCACGCGATGCACCAATCAAACGAATGTTCTCAAATTTTGAAATGGCCCCATGGTCATGCTGCCCCAAAGGGCACTAAATATGCTATCATAAAAGCATGTGCAGACTAGGTGCTCACCACACATGCCAAATGAAAGCCAAAAAAAAATTATTGTGCTTATAACAAATAGAATGGCGTTTAATCTTCTTTCTTAGGATTCATTTCTATATCTAGCTGTGAATCGGGGGTTTATTTTTAGTTGGTAATTATGGGAGATTGATATGAGGCTTGGATATAAGGGCATAATCTGTTTTAGTTACTTAGGATTCATTTCTCTTTTGAATTGGCGTACATCTTCTCCGGTTCAGGAAACAAAAATTAGTTTGCAGGGGAGAAGATATTTGGAGATGATATTTGTTCTCTATACTGATTCTATTCATTGGTTGTCAATTTATTTTATTGAAGCTACTATATGGTGTTTTAAATCTGAAAGAATCTTTGAAGATTAGTCCAAAACTGGGCATGATCTGAATCAATTTCTCTGAACTTTTTTCATTTTAAGAAGAGGTGTTCGATTGAATTAAAGAACCATTCTTATCTTTTTTGAACTCTAGCAAGACTTGCAGGAACGATGGTAAATGAGAACTAATGGTTTCAATTTCCTCTTTTTTATATTTCATTGAAAAATTTTGTAGGATGTTAGTATATTGTGGGGATTGTTCCAATATATGATGGTTACTTGTTGGTTTAGCTGAAGAGTACCTTTCCAATTTCTAGTAGGTTTAGTTTGTTTGATGTTTTAGATCACCAATTCTTATTCGTGCTTGTTCAATGATTGTTGCTATTAATATTTTATTTTTGTTTTTCTTTTGACATGGTCTTTTATATTTCTAATTATTTGGTTCAATTGTTTTCTTTTCTACCATTTTAATATTTTTAATTGTATTTGTAATTGTATTTCTCTTAATTTTAATTTATTTGATACTCACGAGATAGTGAGAAATGTAATTTTTTTTTTGAACTGATCTGTAATAGTTTGAGGTTTATGTTCTGTATATTATTTCTCTCATACGGTTCTGTTACAAACAGTTTCATCAAGCAGGAGCAGAATGGTTATTTATCCAGTAACAGCTATCAATAAGCTATTCCAAATAAGTTTCCTCAAATAGCAAGCCAGCTTATTCAGATAATATGTTGATTATCAAATTATCAGAATAATCTGTTTATCATCAGATTATAAATAATCAACAGCCGCGCCAAAAAGATCCTAAATATGCTATCATAAAATCATGTGCAGACTAGGTGCTCACCACACATGCCAAATGAAGGCCAAAAATAAATTATTGTGTATCTAACGGACATAATGGCGTTTAAGATTCTTCTAGAAATATATTATTTTATGGTTTTTGACACAATTTTACAATGATAGATAAAACAAATGATTTAAATTGAAACAAAATTTTATAAAAAAAGAAGATGATTAATTATCTTTTTTTTAATAAAATATAGCAAATTATTTTAAAAATTAAATTATTATTTATGGTTTTTATATGCATATTTATATATAAACATACATATATATTTATTTAGTTATTATTAACCTTTCACATACTCATAACGATCACACAAATAGCCTGGAAGATGAGGGATTTAGGTCGTGACAAACGACAACCTCAGAATCCTAAGAAGAGTTTGGGCTTATCTTGTATAATAGGGCTATACAAAAGCCTAAAGATAAGGTGAGGATTTACATTGCATAAGCAAGTAACCTCAAAGTCCTATGTCTTTTGCTGTTTATATCTAAGGAAGGAAGATTTGTTTAGTTAAGGAAGACAGGCTTTGCTGTTGAAGATGGTCGTGCTGCCCACAATGCTAACTCCAAGCTCCCTGTTGTGACGAGTTTGAGTTTTCTAGTGAGTCAAGTTATAATGTTAAATCAGGTGGACCTATGGTTAAAGTTTTTTAAATTTTATGAGGGCATTTTAAAGTTGATTAGAGCGACACCGGTTAGGATCCTACGGTTCCCTCGTTCTTCCACTACTATTTTCTATTAGATTCACTTAGTCTAAATGAACTTACTAAACTCAACTTAACGAGTTCCATAATTTCATTTAAACCATCGGAACTCGTTAGCAACCGTAGGTTACCACCTCCGAGGGATTCCCGATCATCTGATAGAGACATCTTAATTTAGCTGTACGTCTTAATTTAGTTGAAGTTTTGGTTTTTGTGTGATGTTTGTGATTAAATTTTGAGTTGTTTTATATTTTGAATGCTGCGGCGGTGTATCTTGGTTGAGTTTAGTTTTGATTTTGGTTTTGGTTTTGTGGGTATCCTGATATTTTTAGTTTTCCATGCAAATTTGTATAAGCACAAAAGTATAGCATAAAAGTATAAGAAAGACAACGTTGAAAACTGTAAAAGCGTACCTGGCAAGTATTTTCGTTCCACCACCTGAAGCTTAAAATGCATGTCAGGGCAATTTATATAGAGGCAAAAAGTAAGGCTTTGGTTGTCTTCTTAACCCAATGTCATATCTTGATGGGACCTTAGGAGTTTAATTAAGGATGATTTTGTCAAGCAAAACATATTAAGTTTAGTAGATCTTCAAGATATCCAACAGATTTAGATAGAGAAGCAGGTCCATGCTACTCTCTCGATGCCTGGTGGAAAATCCTGAGCTCTCTTAAACTTATTATGTTGCTTAATAAGTCATCCTGTAAATACCCTTAATGCTCAGTGAGCACCGATGTCTCAATTATCCCTAAGAAAAGGGTAATTATCACTTGTGATTCAATTTAAGAATTATGTGGGTGAAGACCCTTAAAGAGGCAAGTTAGTGTTATTGGAACACTTAACCAAATTTTAACCCTAATTGGGCTTGTAGTGTTTGAAAGATGTTTTAATTTTTAATGATATTTAATTTTTTAATCCTCATTTAAATGAAACTTGATTTAGCCTATGTCACTATTAAGCCCTTAAGACCTAGGTGAGTGTCTTAATTAGTTTTGAAAAGGTTAGGCTTTAGGTGGTCATGATTCATGATTTGAATTTTATTTGAGAATCAAAATAGGGGTTTTAAATTGATTAATTATTGACTTTAAAGGTCAAACCACTAAGTCTTGGGTTCCTTTTATTTTAATAAACTTCCAAATTTTAGTAATTTAGAAATTTATTAACTTATCTTTTCAATTAAGAAAGTGAGGTTGGTTTCTAACTCTTAACCCCTTGTGTTTCAAACATCAAATTAAGATCAGAGGTTGCCCATTTCCCTCTTTGAATTAAGCCTAAATGTTAATGAAGGTTAAATTTTCAAAATTACACATTTGCCCCAAAGGTTCTAGCACTTCATAATTTTTCACAATTCAATCCAAATGACTTTGAAATTTTTTATCCTACCTCAATCATGGGTCAATTAAGACATTAGAGAACAAAATGTGACTTTTCAAAATTTAAATTAATTTATATAATTATTTTCATGCAAAAACAGGATTTTTCAAAGAAAATTTCTAATTTAACCAAGGTAAATCTTAATCCTTTGAAATTTTTACTGAAGGTAGACCTATATCAGAGAAACCTTTGGACCAAATTTTATGATTTTTTGAAATTTATTTGAACTTTAAGAATTATTTTAAGTTTTAGGGTATTTATTTAATGTAAAATATTTTAAATGGGAAGAATTAAGTTTTATATTTTTGAAAACTTTTTTCCTGAGTTCAGAGAACCCATAAGAGAAAATTTTATATTTTTTTGAGTTTTATTTGATTTATTGGAATTATTTTTAACGAAAACCCATTTTAGCCTTTAAAAATTATTCTTAAGCTTTGAAATTAGTATCTTTATTTGGAAAATTAGGAAAAATATTCCAATTGTTCCTAAATGCTTAGGAAACAATTTAGAATATTTCCATGAATTTTTATTATTTTTGTGATTATTATGGATTTTTAATTATTTAAATATTTAAAATAGATTAAAAACCAACTTTTTATTTTAAACTCCATTTTATAAAAACAAGTTTTCATAATTTTTTTGAGTTATATTTTGATTTTTCAAAAAAAAAAACCATCTAAGTGCCAAAAAAAAGATATTTAACTTGAAAAATCAATTTTGACCTTCAAATGTACTCAATTGACTCAAAATGCTTTCAAATTCTTATGGGGAGTTCTCTGGATCTTAAAATTTTGATATTTATATTTTCCAAAATTAATTATCTTAGTGATTTAGTGTTTGTGAAGATTGGGTGCATTTTAAATGACTTGACTCATGAAAAATTTTCCTAAAGGTTCCCTGGTCATCATAAACCATTCAAAATTTTCTTAGAATTTTCTAATCAACATGCTAGTTTTCATGATTAATTTAAGCAAATAATGTGTAAAAACTTGAAAAATATAGATCTCTGTCTAAAGAATTCCTATGACTTTGGAAAAATCAGAGGATGTTTCCCTTGACAGAGGATATAACATGTTAAAATTTCAAGCCATGGTGAAGTACCAATATGCATGGAGAATCTATATCTAATTAATTAAAAATAAAATAATCATCAAATGGACTCCAACTATTTTCACATTATTTTCCTTTGTTCACTAACCAAGAGGGTATTTTTATTTTATTTTTGTGATTTTTCTACACCAAAATATGAATTTTTGAAGTTAGGGGCATTTAAATAAACAAATAAACAAGAAAAATCCCTATTTATCTATTTAAACAGCGCGACACCATGTATATCCTAGGCAACTCCGAAATCCACGCGGCTGGCTGTCATTCGACGCCGCCATCCACCTCAGCACTGACTCGGCCTGCGGTTTATGTTCCGAAGCCCTTTCCAGCTTGATCTCCTCCATCCATCCGATACACGCGTGATCAGACGGCTCCCCTTCATCGTCCCCGATAAAGTGATCCCACACTAAAACCCTAAGATCTCAGCCTAGACTCAACCAAATCACTTCGGGTTTGATCCTATGAACTCCTCTAAGTGAGATGAACATATTCATACGGTAATCATGCAATTAAATAAAGCTTAATCAAATTGAGAGTCAAAATAGGCTTGGGAGAAGGAGAAGTTTTATACCTTTGCTCTGAGAAGTGAAGCTTCAATCAGAGGGTCTTGGCATGTACGTTGGGGTCCAAGGATGCTAGAGATTAAGACTCTTGCTGTGGTGTAAGGCCTAGGTATGAATTCGACTAAGATCAATTTCATGTTTTGGTTTAGAGGTATGGTGGAGGCTATTTCAGAGGGATATTTGATGGGGCTTTGTCTTCTCTTGCTGTTGTTAAGGTGTGGGCACAAGCAATTGAATTTTGGTGGAGTTTTCAGAGATGTCTCGTTTCTGCCCTAAGTTTCAAGCTCACAATTAGGGTTACACTTGGGGAATCAAGGTAGTGGAGTGATTGGAATGGGCTGTGGAGGTCTTAAGGAAGCTCTGTGAGTGATTTGGGAAGCTCTCTCTAAGAAAATTTTAGCACACCTCCCATGGCAGTGGAGCTGAGTTTTTATAAAAATGGCCATGGGGTGGCTCTCAGGGCACAAGCTTGGGTGCATTGTGGTGCTTAGTTGGAGGGTAGAGGAGCTCTACAGTTTGATTTGGATGAGCTAGCCTCTAGGTTTGATTTGGGTGAAGCTCCATGGGGGTGGCTCTCATTTTGGCCATTTTCCGGCCACTAGGCTGAAAGGCTGGCCTGAGGTAGGTAGCTAGGAGCTCAGGGAACCCAGGGGAATATGTTACAGCAATTTAATGGATTGAGGTTTAATTTTGGCAAAAATATCCTCAGCTTAAGAAGAAATGGAATGAAATCCATTAATTTAGGGGACCTTTGGTCCATGGCTTAGTTTTGGTTGTTAGATGGGTTTTGTCTCAGTCTTAGGGTCTAACCAATGGCTGAGGTGGAGTTAATTTGGTGACTTTGGCGGAGTTAGGCCATCTTTAATGCATAGGTTCAATGTGGGTTCAAGTGATCAAAGTTTGGGTTTGGGCGAGGTTAGCCATGTCAAATGACCCAATTGATTGATCAACATTGTGTAGCTGATTGCTATGAAGATTTTTTATGAAGGGTTGAAGTGATTTTGAGTTCAATTGGTAGGTCAATTTGAGAGATTTTTGAGATTTGGCCAATTTGGGCATGTTGGCCTAGACATGGGTCTAGTTTGGGCTAGCCTTGCGCTAAGTCCAAATTGAATAGTCCACATGATCAAGGGAGGTGTTGTGAAGATTTTTTATGAAGGGATGGAGTGGAAATTTTGGGGTTAAGGCCCTCAATTTGGTGAAATTTTGAGACATGGTCGAGTCTCATCCTCAAGTCTTGTGTTTATCATTCAGGATAGATACAAGATTTGAGGTATAACACTCTTTAATTTACTCTTTCAATTAAACTTTAGAAAATATGGGGTTAGTTTGATCTCATATTTTTTTCCAAACTATATACACATTCATCAATTAAACAGCCTTCCAAAGCGGGCGATGAGATTTCGATTCCGGTGGTGGACAGCTTCCAGCGAGCGACTCCTCAACTCTTTAGTGCCGACAGCTTCTGGCGACTCCGTTGGAGACTAGCTTTTCTCTCCATTTAAATCAGGAAATACTATCTTCACATATCGGTAATGTGTCCATGTCCCCTTGGACAAAATTACCCTTCTTCTGGTGACATACTTTACCTATTTCTGTCTTAGAAAAGTACGGTCAACTCCTTGTACTTTAAGACCGTCTGTTCAATTACTTTTGAACAGAGAGGTTCAGGAGGCCATTAAAGACTTCTTAATCTTCATGTGGGTCCCACCCTAATTGGTGTGTTGGTGGACTAATTCTATCTAGGCATTGTGTGTGAAAAAGTGGGTCCCGCATTGGGTCCTAAACGCATTGGGACCTAAACACTTCACATCTTCCTTTCGAGTTTGATTTGCTATTCTGTAAATTAAATCAAATAGTATTGTGCTAAACGTGCTTTAAAATTTTCTTATATTAATTAAATTTTTCTACTTTCAAATTAGCTTTTGTTGAAAATTTTAAAATCCCTAAAACTAAAACTTACCTGGTCAACAAATCAAACTATGTTAACTTTCAGTGCCTGCACTAAGATTACAAGGTTTTGGCCATATAGCTAACCCCAGAGCTTTCTATTTTAAAGCTGCTGCAATGGCCTTCCCAATGCTGACTTTTTTTCGCAACTTGTTGACAAGCTATGAAGCCCGCAATGTTGCTCCTACCATTAAGTTCAGAGCAAGATTTGAAGACCTCAAGGTTACCCTCGGGAAAGCCCCATTCGTCATAATGAAAGTTGTCACTCCAGAAGTTCAGGAGCCACCCGACCCTCGGGAAAGCCCCATTCGTCATAATGAAAGTTATCACTCCAGAAGTTCAGGAGCCACCCACTGAATTTAACCTGAACTATCTTCATGACTTTCCTTCTTACAAGAAGGCTAAGACTACTGCCGACGCCATGACAACAACTACCAAGCCTGTTGTTCCCGCTGCTACTAAGGGAAAAGAAGTTATGATCATTAAAGATCCAACTGAGGGATTGGTTGTCTCACCAATAATATTTGAAATCGGATCAAGTTCAAAGGCTACAACACTAAATTGAACCTAAAGAAGAAACCTTAATAGAAGGGTTAGGAGGCCTACTAAAGCCCAGGCTCCTAAGGAGATACCTGTTGATGATGATCCTCACTAGGATGAGTCGAAATTATTGGAAATCTATCCACTCTTGTGAGGAAGTAGATTCCATCCTTTAATGGGTACCAATGGGTATGAAAGTATCACGAAAATTGCTGCTACTTTATCATCACTTCATGGACATCGTGAGGAGAGAAAGAAGTCCACTCCTATCACCCGAGTCAGTTCAGTTTTCAAGAGGCTAGCTGCCAAGGAAGGTTGCAAAGTTAGTGAACTACTAAAACTAGTAAGACATGAAGTATCCCCCGCATAAAGAAAGAAATCTTCAGGGACGTCAAATCTGCCAGACGGTCTCAGTAATCAACAGAAGCTTTGCCTGCTAGTATTCCTGTCTGGTTCCGCTTAGGGAGCAATGTTGATACCACCTTAGTTACCACCGACTCTACCGTCACCAGGACCGCAGGACATCGACCAACAAAGACACGAATGGGTCCAAGAATTCTGCCGATCACCCATTATAAGGATATTCCCAAAGTTTCAAAGGAAAAGATGAAGAAATTACCCAATAATGTAGTCGGTTTGTAGCATGGGGAGCATACTTCTCTTCGACATAAGGATGTTTCTGCTGAGAAACTTCATCTCAAGACATCACCGTAAAAAAAGAAGGTGTGGGTACCCAAGATCATTGTACCGATACGGTCCAGTGAGCCTGAATTTTCATTGTACCGATACGGCCCAAAAATATGCTTTTGCATCATGAATGAATTTTCTTTGTTGTTTTAATGTAAGCATAGGTGGTAAAATATCACTTACAATATAATTAACAATATCAGCATACAATGGTATTTTCCAATCATTAATATTATAAAGTTGTTCATCAGGGAAACTGTCTGTAATTTCATTGTCAGTGTTGGATAATTCATGATTTTCTAATCTTGACAAATGATCAACAATTTGATTATCTGTTCCCTTTCTATCAATAACCACAAGATCAAATTCTTCCATCAAAAGTATCCATCTAATCAACCTTGGTTTAGCATCCTTCTTTTGCATCAGATATTTAATTGCAGAGTGATCAGTATGCACAACACAATTAGCTCTAATTAAATAAGATCTAAATTTATCTAAAGCATACATAATTGCTAGTAACTCTTTTTCAGTAACAATATAGTTAATTTGTGCATCATTAAGAGTTTTACTGGTGTATTATATAACTTCAAAAATCTTTTCATACCTCTGTCCAAGAACATCTCCGATAGCATAACAACTAGCATCACACATCAGTTCAAATGGTTTCTCCCAGTTAGGTGAAACTATAATAGGGGCTATGATTAATTTTTTCTTTAATAACTCAAAGGCATTTGAACATTTTTCAGTAAATTCAAATTTCTTGTCATTTTCTAAAAGTTGGCATAGAGGTTTAGTAATTTTTGAAAAATCTTTAATAAAACGCCTGTAAAATTCAACATGTCCAAGAAAACTCCTAATC
>NW_018250154.1:83791-85178 GCF_001263595.1 Phalaenopsis equestris | reverse complement strand
AGAAATCATCCATAAATACTTCCAATCCATCATCAATTAACTTACTAAATATGGACATCATACATCTCTGGAATGTTGCAGGTGCATTACATAATCCGAAAGGCATTCTTCTAAAAGCAAAAGTTCCAAAAGGACTAGTAAAGTTGTCTTTTCTTGATCCTCAAGAGCAATAGGAATTTGATGGTAACCGATATATCCTTCTAAAAAGCAAAAATATTTGTGCCCAGCAAGTCTATCCACTATTTGATCTAAAAAGGGTAAATGGAAGTGATCTTTCCTGGTGGTAGTGTTTAATTTTCTATAATCAATACAAATGCGCCACCCAGTAACTTGTCTGATAGGTATTGATTCATTACTTTTTTGTTTCAACAGTCACTCCTCCTTTCTTAGGAATACCATTAATTGGACTTACCCACGCACTATCTAAAATAGGATATATAATTCCAGTGTCTAACCATTTCAAAATTTCCTTCCTAACTACTTCTTTCATCATCGGATTTAATCTCCTTTGTGGATCAACTCTTGGTTTATATTTTTCATCTAATATAATTCTGTGCATATAGATTGAAGGACTGATTCTCTTAATAACAGCTAAGGTCCAACCAAAAGCTTTCTTATATCTTTTTAATGTATCTAACAGTCTTTGCTCATGCAGATCATTTAATTCTGAAGATATAACAATATGTAATGTAGATGAGTCTCCTAAAAACACATACTTCAAGTGACTAGGCAATATTTTCATGTCAAGTTCAAGTGGTTTTATAATCGATGGAAATAATTTTTTATCGGCATTTTCTGTAATATCCAACATCTCAAATCTTTCCTGAACATAATTTAATTCTTCATTTTCTAATTCGTCTAAAATAACTTTATCATTCTGTTTAGATTGTTCCTTCTCTACCAAATGTTATTCTTCTTCAAAATGCTTTTCATCTTCAAAATGTTCTTTAAAATGTTTCTTCAGTAGATGTTCACTAATTTCCATGTGAAAACATTCATTATCTCTTTCAACAGCAGGGTATTTCATAGATTTCGCAATGTTAAAAGTCACTTCTTGATCATTAACTCTCATAGTTAATTCTCCTTTTTGAACATCTATCATAGATTTTCCAGTAGCTAAAAATGATCTCTCTAAAATGATAGGTATTTCTTTATCTTCCTCCATATCTAAAACAATGAAATCCACAGGAAAGATAAATTTATCCACTTTTCCTACCACATCTTCTATAACTCCCTTAGGATATGTAACTCAACGATCCGCTAACTATAGAGTTACAGAAGTAGTTGAGACTTCTCCTAGTCCTAATCTTTTAAATATTGATAGAGGCATAAGATTAATGCTGGCTCCCAAATCACATAAAGCTCTTCCATAAAGTTTTTCACCGAT
>NW_018250154.1:81426-82457 GCF_001263595.1 Phalaenopsis equestris | reverse complement strand
TTTAACCACATCTTAGCCTTATCCCTCAGTGAAAAAGAAAAAAGTCTAAGTCTCACAGCATCGTTTGAGACTCTCTCATATTTAAAAGTAGCACACAGTTCTTAAAAACTAGCGAGGTGTAAGTTCGGATCTTCATTTGGTGTACCTCCAAATTGATTTTTTTGTACCATTTGGATAATAGCAGGTTTAAACTCAAATGAATTAGCAACTACATCAGGATTTTGGATAGATAGGTGAATCTCATCTGCTGTAGGATTTGCATAATCTCTTAGGGGTCTAGGTTGGTGTTCATTCTCTATTCCTTGATTGTTCATGTTGTTTTCCATTGTATCAGAATTTCTAGGTTCTCTTCGTAATCTTCTAATCCTTCTAACAGTGCGTTCTAATTCTGAATCGTAGGGTATAAGATTTTCAGGTCCAAATTTACGGATAAAATTTGAAATCAGTACTCACTAATATAATTAACTAAATATAAATATAAAAAAAGTTGTAATTTAAGTGAAAATTTTCTAATAATCCTAATTTCTCTTTTACTCTGATCATAATTTTACTCACTCACTCAATCACTCCCCGGCAACGGCGCCAAAAACATGGCCGACTATTTATAAATCAACAAATACAAGAATTTGATGGCGCTACTAGAAGATTTAAATTCCCAACAATGGAGTCAAAAACTTGACCGCGACTTTATATATGTGTTTATTTGACAAAGATGTATAAATATAATATTTAATAATGTTAAAGTCAAATTTATCAACGCAAGTATACGTATCGCTCAAGGAATATAGGGCTTTAATGGAGTCCTAGATATCGATCCTACAGGGAGTAGTTTAGAATTATGGACGAAGACCTTAGAAAAGCAATACCTTAATCGAAACCACGACGTTCAATTTGCTTATCTGTTAGTAATAGGCAATTAAAATAAATAGATAATTTTAATAACTAATAAATACCTAATGATATAAGGTAAGGGTTGTGGTATTCAATATATAAGAAAGCATCATTCTCCTTATCAAGAAATTATAGTGAAT
>NW_018250154.1:57510-81303 GCF_001263595.1 Phalaenopsis equestris | reverse complement strand
AAGGGCGCCAGCGGCGGGGTCGAGGGCGCCGTCGGCGACCTACTTCAAATCTTCACATTTTGGTCCTTTTGCTCCAAATTTGCTCCTTTTTGTTTCTTTTTGCTCCAATGACCCTAATTCATCATTCCTACAGCAAAACATCAAAAATACCTTTCTTTAAAGTACAATATCATTAAAAATAGTATAAAATAGGTATGAAAATCTCAACATATTTTCTTTTGGTCACTTCCTACGGTCTAAATGAAAGTATGGAACTCATTATGTTTGGTTTAGTAATTTCATTTGTACTAAGTGAATCCAACAGAAAATAGTGGTACCAGAATGAGGGAACTCGTAGGATCCTAACTGGTGTCGCTTTAATCAACTTTAACATGCCCCCTTAAATTTTTTAACGAACTACAACCATAGGGCCACCTAATTTGACATCATGACCATACACACTAGAAAACTTATAGTCATCACGACGAGGAGCTCGGAGCTTTCCTGTGGGTAGCATTCTACGATAATTACCTACAACATCATAACTTTCTTCAGAATTAAACAACAAGCCATAGGATTTCAAGGTTGTTTGCTTGTGCAATATAAATCCTCACCTCATCTTTAGACCTTTTTACAACTCTGCTATACGATATAAGCCCTAACTCGTTTTAGCTTTTTGAGGTTGTTGTTCGTCATGACTTAAATCTTCACATCTTCTAGGCTATTTGTATGATCGTTTCACATGAATGTAAGCCCTAAATAAATAAAATTTGCAAGAAGAAATACTTAGATATTTCTCCTCTAAACTAAAGCCAAACGTTAGGATAGCTTGGGAAGTCACCGAGGTTCTCACCCGGATCTATGACATCCCCTAGTTTTCCTTCCTCTGGATTCTACAAAAAATGTTCCAAATTTGAGCCATTCTCATTTCACACCTCTTTCTCATATCACATTGAAAAGCCGTAATCAAAAGTCCTATCCTTTTAAAATCCTTGAAGATAATATTTTCTAATTTTTATTAAGAGTCTTCTTAGATGACTTCGGTCATTTAGGATGTAATTAACTATAGAGGGGCACCCTTATAGGAAGCTTGTCCCAACCCAGCTTAATATAAACCTTATTTAATCCTTTATATTAAATAGGAGAAATTTTCGGCAAATAAAATGGTTTTGCAGTGCAAATGGATGTCATATATTTCTTGGTTTATTTCATCGAGCCTCATCCTCAAGTCTTGTGTTTATCTTTCGGGATAAATATAGGATTTGAGGTATAGCGCTCTTTCATTTAATCTATGAAAAATATGGGGTCATTTTGATTTCATATTTTTTCGAAACTATATATACATATGTAAATTAAACATCCTTTTGAAGCGGGCGGCGGGATTTTGATTTCGGCGGCCGACAGCTTCCAACGGGCAACTACTCAACTTTTTAGTGCCGACACATACCCAAAAGAAAGAGAAAAATTTGTCCAATAAAAACATTTCTTTTTAATTTTTCTCATAACTTCAACAAATTGTGTTAGCTTCCTCCTCTCCTTTAGCGAGTTAATGCCAAGATATTTTACAGGTAATTTAGTCATAGCAAACTAAGTATACTTATTCAACTAGTGACTCAACTATCTATTCACATGTTTACCCAAGAAAAGTTGGCATTTACCAATATTAAACACAATACTAGAAACCACCTAAATAACCAAAAACAATTTGTAAATCTTGCTAACAACAATTTTTTATGTAATAGTGTAAATGATGACATCACAACATATGCAAGGTGACTAATAAGTATTTTGATATTTGGTGGTAGTGAGTTCTAGGATGGTTACTCTACAATGAATTAACCAAAAGGGAAAAAACAATCAAAGCCTAGAATAGAAATAGTAGGAGAGAGTGGATCACCTTATTAGTGATACCTCCACCTTTAGTGAAAGTCGATTGATTCATAGATGTATGAGTGGGGAGATGAACTTGGAGTCTAGCCACAATGATGTTGCGAATGATTTTGGACGTAACAGTCATTAGAAAAATGGGTCAAAATGTTCCCAACAATTCCTCTCTTTTATTTTAGGCTATCATAATAGAAAAGTAGGGGTAAGGATCTTCATCGCTGAAACAAACTATGTATGGCTCAAATAACATCATTTTAACCATATGCCAACATTTCTTATAGAAATTTGCATCAAAGTCGTTTGGGTATGCAATTTTATTACCATCAATAGAACATAAAACCTTTCATATTTATTTTTTACAAGGATTATTAGTCAAAGCAAGGTTATTTATGAAAGATTTTTGGTCTTCCAAAAAGCCGGATTAATAGGAGTTTGAAAACCCACACTGTTAAACATCATCTCAAAGTAGCTAACCCCGATGTTGCATATATCCTCCTACTTAGTTAACCAGTTACCCTTAACATTATGATTCTTCTTTTTTTTTTGATACAAGAATGAAAGTAATGAGAGTTCCTATCCCCCTCCATGAAATGTATCTTCCCAACTTTTTTCTTAAGGAAGTCATCCTCCCATTTAATTGTTATCAACAACTTCTAGTGAATAGTGATCAGATCTTAACTTACCATATATCAACAATGTTAAAATTCCTTAACTAACGCTCTTTAGCATAAAAAATAATGAATTTTTTATGGTGATCACTAAAAGTTTTCAAGTTTCATATTCTAGAAGCTTTAGCGGTGTTATTATAAAGCTTCCACAGTATAAACCAAGCCCTACCCACCTTAGTTGTTCTTCAGCCCCTACTCACCAAATTTAAAATGTTATTTCTGTTAGAACAAGTATAGAGATATTTAAAAGGAGAGAAAGTAAGTTTCTAGGAATGATATTTTAAGGAGAAGTGGTCTACGATCAGAACCCATTCTAGGCAAATGATGGAATGCGGAGAAATGAATATCTAGCCTCTCTTCTAAGTGAACATCGAACAAATAACACTATGATCGTACAAATCACCTTCAAAAATTGATTCATTAAAACCTGACATTAATTATGGGTTAATAAATCTACTTCCTTATTTTTTAGAGATGCGTGTAATCATGTTAAAATCACCTCCCTCAATTCATTGTTCTTTCAAGATAGAACTCGACACAATTAATTGATTTCATAGCATCGACTTATCAGCATAGCATAAGCAGAAGCAATCGAATCTTTAAATAACTCCATTTTAAAGTGAAGATGAAGAAATTGAGGATAATCAATCACCAACTGTAGAAAAATCATCTTTCTCCAAAATAACCAAATTTTATTATTAACATTAGAGGCAAAATTAAAGTTCTAAAAAATATTCAGAATCTATTTTTTGTTTGAGGTAACGAGTGACTCCAAAATAGAAAAAAACCCTAATTTATGGATCCTAATTATGTATTTTAATCTATCAAGAGAGGAGGAATATGAAATTCCATGGATACTCCATATCAAAAGGTTAAACATGCTTAGAGGAGTTACCCTATCTAGTAATTCTAGGAGGGCAGCAACTTGATCAATGATTCCAATTTCTGGTACAATAGTATTATAATGTATGTATGATTAGTTCTCACATCTCTTTATTTTATGTTTCTTCTTTAGAACGTTGCCAAAAACTTGCTTCCAAAGTAACTAAGAGTGAAACTATTATATTTAAATATTAGAATACTGCGTAAGTATACATATCGCTATCAAGTAATGTAAGACTTTTTGATTAAACTCTAAAATATCAAACCCGCGGGGAGAACTACAAACTTTTAAGAAAAAATTAGACAACATATCCTACTTTGAAGAAGAGTATTACTCAAACTATAGATATTATGGTAGGAATGAAAAAATTATTCTTTTCAATTCTTTTTTATAATTGAAAATAAAGTAAACAACTAACTAAATTTACCTAAATTTTTGTAAGATTAAAGCAAAACAAATAAAATATCTTTTCCTTATCATGAATCAGTAACAAGTATAGGAGTTCTATTATTGAAATATTTAAATTGTGTTGTGCCTAATAGGAGCGATATTATTTTTTACCCTTACTAGAGATTCTATAAAGAATATTGGCTAATATAAAGTTTGAATAGTCTTGAAGATGGGCTAGGTAGGAAAGATACTAGCTGTCACTTTAGAGTTATCTCTTCTCCCTCCACCTAGGGACTAACCTCGCGTATTGAAACCTAAAATAAAATACTGAATTGAGGCTTTAGTCTATCACTCTAAATTCCTCTAATTCTAAACTGTTTAGAGTTTATCTCCCAATTTATTTGCTCTCAACCATATAAATTACATTTTCATCCATACAAGGTCATGTGATTCTACAATTAGGTTACTGAGACAATACCATCACATATCTTACATGTTCTTAAAAAAATATTAACATCTTAATTGGAAAAATCAAAAAGTAAATGAAGTATAAGGATTAAATCAACACAATTTATTCCAACATTATAGATCAATACTGATACACCAAAATAATGTGTTATTTTAAGTATACATTTTATGCTTATTTTTTGTTGATATTGCATTTTAAAGAAAGATATTTTTATATTTTTGTTGCAGGTAAATAAATTTTAGGCATTTTTTGAAAAGTAGCAAAAAAAAGGAAAGTAGGAGCCAAAATAACAAATTTTGTGATTCTGGCACGTGAAGCGCCACTTTATAGAGAGCTGGCGCTTGAAGCACAAGACTTGGGACCTGAAGCACCAGACTTGGAGCATGAAGCACCAGAAATGGCATCTAAAGTGCAATTATACAGAGAGGCGGTGCCTGAAGCGCCATAATCGGCTCCTGAAGTGCCAGAACCCAGAACAACACGGACTTAAGTAGCATGACGCATGAAGCGCCAGAATCAGCGCCTGAGGTGCTAGATATGATAGTTGGTGAATTAAGGTACTTCGGGAAAAATTTTGAGTGGATTTTGAAGGCTCCAAATTTTTCAACGCCCTATAGAATGATTCAATGCATTTAGACCCTTTGTAAGGCTCTTTAATGAAGGGATATGTCTCTTAAATGAATGGACATGTCTTTTGGGATTTAAAATTTGTGACTTTTAGAGAGAATTATGGAGCGAATTTTGAAATTTTTTTGAGGGAGGCAGCAACTAATAAAAGAAAGGGGAGTCTAGGGTTGAAGGTGGTGGTGTGAGGTAGAGATTTTGGTGGAGAAGAGAGAGAGGTGAGTAAGAGAGAGAGTGAAGTACTTGGAGGTTTTCTTTTCTTCAAGGGTTGTACGAGGAGAGAGAAAGTGAGAAATTTTTTTTTCATTACATTTCCAAGAGAGAATTGAGAGTGCTTGTAAAGAGGGAAAGTGCTTAATGGATATACTTGGGAAGGATTGTGAGATAAGCTGTGGATTTTATTTCTTGGTTTTGTAAACTTATTTTTATATATGAAATTCATGTTCTGTCGTTTCCTTCTCTTGAATTCACAGTAGTCTTCTCTATCCTTCTCCCTAATATGAAATAAGATTTTGTGAGGAATTGATTTTGTTTTAGATAGTTTTAAATTTCAATAATTTGTGAGGATTTGAACTTTGATCTTCATTTACATTTTAATCTAGCCAATTGAAATGTTAAATTGTGTTGAGAAACATATGATCCGAAAGGGCTATGATTTCTACAACATGGTGAGAATCACATTAAATTCCATGAATGAGAATGTCATCCATGGGGTTGAGTGCAAACAAATAGGAAAATATATTTTGTTGGATGCAAAATTGGAGATTTTAAGGTGATAGATAAAAATCCCCAATTTGGTCTAGTTGATTGGAAACTATGGTGAGATTGTTAGCCCTTAGATAAGGGAGAAGTTGGAGCTATGGAGTGAGAGCCGATGTCCTCCCAACCTAACCACGGAGTTAGGGACCAAACTCTGGATTAGTCGATGTTTTTTATGCACTTTAAAGAGGGTAAAGAGTAGGATCGCATTTGGCACAATACAATTATATAAATATTTTTTCAAATGGTTTTAATTTCTTCACCATCCATATACTAATTTTCAAGGGAAATGATGCTTCCTTAAATTTGAACTCTTCATCATAGAAACTTTGTTTAGTTTTGATAAGTTTACTTTTGAATTTTAGCAAATAGTTCAGTTACTTAAGTTCTTTTAACTTCATTTTATTTAGTATACACTGAATTACTTTAAATTTGAAGTTTATATTTAAGTTTTGAAGTTTGAATTGTGTTTTTCATTATAGTCATAAGAATATAGTCTTAAGCATTTCAAACTTCCCTGTGGGATTGATACTTAGGACTCCATTAGAGCCCTTTATTCTTGAGAGATACGTATACTTGTGTTATTTTTACGGGTTTGGCAATTTAAAGATTTTTAAAGGTAAAATTATTTTTACTAAAGTTCTTTTTACTGGGATTGAATCACATATTTATTATTAATACTATCGTAGGAGTTTTATAAAATTAAAAAATATTTACAAAAGCAACACACAATAAACTCCCAAATCAAGTTTTTGGTGTAGATGTTGGGGAACAAACTCGGGTCACCCGCGGGTATACTCTACACTACACTACAACTAAAAAAGTATTCCCGCCTCTTGCATCCAGGTTTAGTTGGGTGACTATACCTTTTCATTACTTCTTTAAAGTGCAATACATAACAGACATTCTAATACACTAAACTTGTAGATTTTCTGTTACATTTTGATACACCAAAATAATTTGTTATTTTAAGTATATATTTTATACTTATTTTTGTTGATATTGTGCTATAAAGAAGGGCATTTTCATATTTTTTTTTTGCAAGTATATCAATTTTAGACATTTGGAGCAAAAGTAGCAAAAATGAGGCAATTTGGAGCCAAAATAGCAAACTTTGTGATTCTAGCACTTGAGTCGCCAGAATTGGTGGCTAAAGCGCCACTTTACAGAGAACTAGAACCTGAAGCACCAAACTCGGTGCCTGAAGCACCATTATACAGAGAGGTAACACCTGAAGTGCCAATATTGGCGCCTTAAGCACCATAATCCAGAACATTCCAAACTGAAGTATCTTGGCACCTGAAGCACAACAATTAGCGCCCCAGGCACCAGATAAGACATTTGATGAATGAAGGCAGGTCAAGATGAATTTTGAGCTGATTTGAAGCCTCCACGTGTTTCAAATGTCGCATAGGGTAATTCAATGCATCTAGACACTTTGGAAAGCTCTTTAGTGAAGGGAATTTCTCTTGAATGCATGGACGTGACTTTTGGGATTCTAAAGGTCTCACTTTTGGAAAAAAATTTGGAGGGAATTTTGAAGTCTTTTGGAGGAAGGCAACCACTAATAAAAGAGGGGGAGTCTAGGGTTAAGTGGTGGTGACGTGAGGTAGAGAGTTGGGTGGAGAAGAGTGAGAGGCGAGTAATAGTGAGAGTAAATGAATTAGAGATTTTCTTCAAGGGTTGTTAGAGGAGAGGGAAAGTGAGAGATTTCATCTTGAAAGTGATTGTAAAGAAGGAAAGCACTTAAAGAGAACTTCTAGGGATTTGCTTTATAAGGGTTGTGAGATAAGTTGTGTCTTTTTTTGTTTATTTTGTAGACTTATTTTAATATATAAAATCTATGTTTTCTTGTTTCTTTCCCATAAATTCTGAGAAGTCTTCTTTATCCTTTTCTCTAGTCTGAGTTATGGTTTTATGAAGAATTTATTTTATTTAATAGAGTTTTAAATGCCAATACTTTGTGATGATTTGAACTCCGATCTTCATTTACTTTCGATCTAGCCAATTGAAATGTTAAAATGTGTTGAGAAACATATGATCCATAAGGGCTATGATTTCTAAAACATGGTGAGAATCACATTCAATTGCATGAATTCAATTGTTATCCACAGGGTTGAGTGCAAATAAATATAGAAATATACTTTGTTGGATGCAGAATTAGAGATTTTAAGGTGACAGATTAAAATCTCTAATTTGGTCTAGTTGATTGGAAATTTGTGTGAGGTTGTTAGCCCTCAAGCATCAGAGAAGTGGGAGCTCTGGAGTGAGTGTCGGTATCCTCCCAACCTAATCATAGAATTAGGGACCAAACTCTGAATAAGTCAATGTTCTTTATGCAATTGAAAGAGGGTAAAGAATACAATTGCACGTAGTTGACACAATACAATTATATATGAAAAGTAATATACCATGGGTGGCGGCTGGTTCATCTGTAGCTCTGCTAGGGTTTCAGAAGAATGAAATGCTGCTGTAGATGGCCTAATCTTTGCTGTCCCATTACTTTCAGCCGGATTTCTTTCCTCTCATCACTGAATCTTGCAAGTTCTACTATTCTCTAAGCTTTTACATCTTCTTGGGTTTTGGATTTTTCAAATTTCTACTGTTCCACTGATTAGCCCACTGTTTTTGTTGTTTTGTTTATCTTCTACCTACTGTGGGGTTGGATTTGCTTTTGGTTTTTCTCTGGTAGTTGACAACTCAGGGTCAACTCTATCTCTGATAAGGTTTTTCTTTACTGTCCCATTGCTTAGCCTCACTATTTTCTTGCTGTTTTTGTTTGGCTGATTGCTTGGAATCTCCTACCTGCTGTGTGGATGGTCTCTTTTGGATTTCACTGGCAGTTGACAACTTTGGGTCAGCTTTATCTCTGATAAGGCTTTTTCAGTGATGTCTGACCCAACTCCAATTGATATTGCCACCAATATCCAGTGGCCCAAGGCTAATTTTGCTGACATTAATGGGAAAGGTCAGGAGAAAGTTCAGAATCCTGATGATTTGGTTTTTCCTCAAGAATATCATGAGGGTAATGACCCTCTCTTCAAACACATATGTAAGAAAAATGAGAAATTGGCTTCGGAAATTGGCTATATACTTTACTGAAGAGGACCTAAATGGTCTTACTGAATGTTAAAAATTCACCTTAATTGGTAAATTTCAACTTGGCCATCCCAAGATGGAATCTGTGAGAAGATATTTTGATGGACTGAAATTCAAAGGGGCCTGGAAAGTAGGCCTACTTGATGGTAGGCACATACTTATTAATCTCTCAAAACTTGTCAACCTAACATGGGAAGAAGACTATGCTAGAATATTCTCAAAACAGTCCATACTATTGAAGGAATCTCAATGAAGCTTTTAAAGTGGACACCTGATTTTGATCCCAACAAATAACTTCCCATTGTCCCTATTTGGTTTAAGTTACTTGGACTTAAACTACATTTTTTCAACCACAAAGTCCTCCTCAACATTGGCAAAGCTTTGGAAAGACTTTTGAAATTGGATGCCCCCACTTTCAACTTATCCAGACCTTCTGTAGCCAGAATTCTAGTTGAAAGAGAATTTTGATTTGAAAGAAATATTACTCTACCAGCTATGGAGGAAATTTGGTTAGGCACTGAGCATAGGGGATATTGGCAGAAAATCATAGCTGAACAAAGACCCTACTGTTGCCATCATTACAATATGTTTGGCCACACTGATGAGAAATGCTTTAGACTTCATCCCAACCTCAGAAAGAAGATTCTCAGACCTCATCCTGAGGAATTTGAATCACATGACACTGAGCTGCCAACTACTGCTGACTATGCTGTTAGTGCTTCTGAGTTGCCAAGGACTAGGGCCCATGATAACACTGAACTAGAGCTACCCCAAGATATGGCAAAAGAGGGTCCCAATTTACATTCACAATTGTGAGAAGAAATTCCAACACATTTTCATTAAACATTTATGCCAGGAGTGCAATATGATACCAAATGTAATACTATTTGATTCCATTCGAGAAGACATAATCAAAATATCATTCGGAACCATATGAATGATCCATATATTCTAATATTCTGTCATACATCGATACTTAGACATATATCACTAAATCAAATCTGTATATCATTCAATCGGTGATCTACTGTCAGTATCTATGTTGAAATGGTGAGCCTCACCTTCTAACATATCATCAGAAAAGAAAAACACTACCTTTCCTAAACATGTACTGAGGTGTGTTGCCTTTCAAAAGCTTATAGCTCATAAGGTTGTAAATTCTCTAACTCGGGATCAGGACTCAAATGAAATGGCACCTTATCTTCATTCATCCTCCTGAGAGTTATGGAAACTCTTGTACATGGCACTCCAGGGATGCAGTGTTTAGCTATATCAACGACGTTGCCTTTTAGAATCAAAATTGATCTCACAGGTAAAGGGATCTCTATAGAACCTCTGAATTCTCCATCACCGACAATCTGGATTTATGTTTCAAACATAATATTGCATTTGTTGATAAATGAGACTATACAAAATGGTCTTGTAAAATCGTGATGATCAACGTGTGGAGGAATACATTCACCAACCTCATAGATATTAACTATGCAGCTATTGGGAATACTATCTGCCGGTAAGATGCGCAAAGTTACCAATCGTTTGATCATCCTTTTT
This sequence comes from Phalaenopsis equestris, assembly GCF_001263595.1. NCBI lineage: Eukaryota > Viridiplantae > Streptophyta > Magnoliopsida > Asparagales > Orchidaceae > Phalaenopsis > Phalaenopsis equestris. The sequence goes on along the minus strand of NW_018250154.1, from coordinate 70,994 downwards.
ATAAATGAAGGTAAAGGGTCAAATTTGTTGTGGCAAATTATTCTAGGCAGATTTCCTTCCTTGTCCTGAGCAAAATTATAACAACAGCCATATTGTATTGTAAACCTTCCTTTACCACGTTTCCACTTTCTGGGCTCGGAATATGTTCTTCTTCTTAACTGACCAGCTCGACCCATTTCTCTTTCTAAAAAGACAAGTTCCACAATATCATCCTGCTCACTACTAGTGAATACATTGGTATGTAGTTCCAATCCTTCAAGTATATTAACATACTTTCCATGAAGCCTTTGGAAGTGCTCAACATTTTGTTTTCTCACCTTTTCATATTTCTCCATTTCATGCTTTGGAATGATCTGTAAAGGACGCGTTCTATTCACAAATTGGGGAATATTAGGTTCAACTTCCATGATTCTTTCATCAATCTCTTCTTCTTTGAAAATCACCCCTTCTTCAACTTTCATGGGTTGAGGTGGCGTTTTGACTGGCTGATCTCGGGCTTTCCCTTTTAAGGGCTTCCCCTTTTAATTTGATCGCCATCTGAGCAATAATATCTTTGTCCTTCCCTTGTTCTTTCAGTTTTTCCAGCATCTTATGGATACGGCAATTCCGATTTCTTTTCTGCGTGCGAGTGAGTGTTGTTTTACCTTCCGGCTGATCGTTGGTAGGGGTAGCACCAACAAGCTCGCCCTTTGAAGTCATTACCATTGATTTGATTCGATTAATTGCAGCGTTGCTCGACTCCACTTCATCAACTTTTTCAAATTTTCTCTTCTTTGCGACAGTGAATTGATTCTTATTTCTAAATCTTAATCTAGGCTTTTGCCCACAAAACTCTTCTTTATTAACTACAGTTAAGGCCAAAGTCTCATAATCTAGTTCAACCTGGTCAAAGTTGAGATCAAATTCAATCACTCCTCCTTCTTTGAATTTCTCTTTGTCAAGGGCAAATCCCATGCGATTTTTGAAAGTGAAAATCAGCCTTCCTCCTGACATTTTCTTGCACCAAAATAGGAAAACAATCAGTATGTCAGACCGGGCTCAAGGAAGAACAATATGAATTTATCAATTATTTACATGTATATATATATATATATATATTACATAGTATATTTTATTATGTACATATTTAATTTACATTCATGTATATATACACATATATATATATATATTAGGTTTATCTTCAAGATTCAGGGTGTGTGAGCGAGAAAAGAGTATCGTGTTATATACCTAGAATTATACAGACAGAATTTATTGCAAAATTGTTTTTTTATATATTCAAGTACATTTTGTTACAATTTTAGGTTTGGATCCAGTTACAACTAAAACATCAGTGCTTCTAAGAACAAGACTCTATTTCTAAAGTTTGTTCTTTCGAAACATCATGACGTGTAGTACTTTTTCAGATATCGTCCATTGACTTGAAGCATAGGTCGTTCTCCTTGACATTCTATTAATTGATAAGCGACTCCAGAGACCTTCTCGACGACAAATGGCCCTCCCAGGTTGGTTCAAATTTACCTCCTATTTTGTGATGTGCAAGAATAGGTTTTCTAAGGACAAGAACCAAGTCACCGACTTTGAAAGTCCTAAGGCAGACCAACTTATCATGTGCTTGAATCACTCTAGCGTGATATAATTCCAGATTTTGTTGTGCTATCAACCGTTTCCCTTTCAAACTTTCTAATTCTTCTAATCGTAATCTAGTGTTCTCTTCTATGGTATTTTTTTTTTGGCGACGACAAATCTGAGAGATGGAAGTTAAACTTCTAAAGGTTACACAGTCTCGGACCTATACACAAGAGCGTAAGGTGTAGACTGAGTTGGAGTTCTGAACGTAGTCCTGTAGGCCCATAAGGCTTCTAATAACTGCTCGTGCCAATTTCATTTGTTTTCGTCCAATGTTTTCTTTATAATTTGGACGAGAGTCTTCTTAAAAGCCTCGGCCAATCCGTTAGCCTTCAGGTAATAAAGTGTAGAATAATGCCAATCTATTTTGTGTCTTCTGACGAAGTTATTGATTTTTATATTTTTGAACGCAGACCCATTATCTAATATGATTTTGCATGGTACTCCAAAGCGATAAACAACTTAAATTTTGAAGAACTGCAGAACATGGTGTGCTTTCACTTCCCGAAGAGGTATTACCTCTGCCCATTTCAAAAAATAATCAGTTGCAGCAAGTATGAATCGATGTCCCTTCGAAGATGGAGGGTCTATAGGACCCACTATATATGTACCCCAACATTCAAACGACCATGACACTATTGTTGGGTGCAACACATTCGGGGGTTGGTGCATGACCACTCTGTGTATTTGACATTGATGACAACTTTTAGCAACCTTCATACAGTCGGTCATCATCGCAGGCCAGTAATATCCTAGCCTCTTGATTTTCATTTTCATCTTAGGATCTGACTGATGAGCGCCACAAAGTCATGAATGTTCTTCTTTAACAATTTCTTGAGCTTCTGAACTGTTCATACTTCTCAACCACATTTGATCAAAAGATCTTTGGTAAAGAACATTATCTATTAAAGCATACGACAAAGCTCTTTTCTTTATTTGATGTGCCACTGATTTATCATCAGGTAACTTTCCTGTTTGCAAATATTCTGCATATTTTGTAGTTGCCATTACTGTTTCTTCTTTACCTAGTTCATCCAAACTATCAATATCTATTTGAGATAAAAATTGAAGTCCTTGAACGGTTATTCCGATTGAACTTTCCTGTGGACATGCAAATTCCTTGGCGACTTTGGCTAAAGCATCTGTAAGAGTATTATCTCCTCTTGGGATTTTGTATATCATCACATTTGGAATTTGTTCCAATAACTTCATTTTATAATATTGTATAACGGTGATATTGCTCCAATTTGGGTTTCAAAATTTTATATTGTCCAGCAACCTGTTGAATAATCAACTACGATTCTCCATAGATATTAAAGTCATTTACACCCATTAATATTGCCAATTGTAACCCTGTTATCAGTGCTTCATATTCTGCCTCATTTTTGTACATGGTTCTGTTTGATGGTAAGAATACCTTAACATTCCTCGTTCTGGTGTAATGAAGATAGTGCTGGTTTAAGGAAGAAAGCCCAATTCCAGCTTTACCAGGTATTATTGTTTGCAATTCCTTATCTTTTTGTGCTGAAGAAGCCCCATCAAAATATAATTCCCAACATCGAGTCTTATAATTTTTTTAAATTCATTATCTGTTCATCCAGTAAATCATCATTGAGAGGAGAATCGACTGGTAACTGGTGCCCTGCGAAGAAATCTTCTAAAATCTGCCCTTTCACAGCTTGAAGTGGAACAAAAGTTATATCAAATTGCAACAGTACCATGGCCTACCTCGCTAACCTATCGAAAAGCATCGGTCGGGTCATTAAATATTGCAATGGATTAAACTTTGAAATAAGGTTGACTTTGTGAGAAAGCATGTAGTGTCGAAATTTCTGGACCGCAAAGATTAAGGCCAAAAAATGTTTCTCTATTGGAGGATACTTTACTTCCGCTGGTATTAAACTACGGCTTAAATAAAAAAGAGTGTTTTCTTTACCCTCATCATTGACTTGGGCTAGCAAATCTCAGACGAGCTAGCAAGGCTCCGATGGAGTCATCCAAAGCCTTGGTATAAAGTATTAAAGGCCTGCCTGAAATGGGTGCTGCCAAAATAAGAGGTGTCGTTAGGTATTGCTTAATGCTCTCAAAAACACGTTAACATTTATCATCCCAGGTAAACTTTCTATCATTTTTAGTCAACACAAAAAATGGTTACAACACGAAAAATGGTTAACACTTACCTGACAAGTTAGAGATAAAGCGTCTTAAATAGGCCAGCCTCCCTTGAAAGGATCGTAATTGCTTTAAATTTTTTGGGGGTGGCGGCCAGCCTCCCTTGAAAGGATCGTAATTGCTTTAATTTTTTTAGGGGTGGCATTTCAAAGATAACTTTAATCTTACCCGGGTCAATCTTAATCTTGCAGTGGTGAACAACAAACCCTAAAAATTTCCCAGAAGTCACTTTAGGGGATTCAACTTAAGGTTAAATTGTCGTAGCCGCTCAAAAAAATTCTCAAATCGTACAAATGATCTTTTTTTCTATTTACTCTTGATAACCAAATCAATTACATAATACTCCACTTGATTGTGAATGAGGTCATAAAAAATTCTTGTCATTGCTCGCTGATATGTTTCACCAGCATTCTTCAATCTGAAAGGCATTACTGTATAGCAAAAAACTCCAATTAGCGTTCGGAAAGCTGTGAATTTTTTACCTTTTGGATCCATTTTTATTTGATTGTATCAGATGCTCCATCCATAAAGGAGAAAATTTCATGAGACGACAAAATATCCACCATCAATTCTAGAATTGGAAGAGGGAACTCATCTTTTGGGCATGCTTTATTTAAATCTCTAAAGTCTACGCAGATCCAAATTTGCCCATATTTTATCTTAACTGGTACTATACTAGCCAGCCATGTGAGGGATTTATTTTTCCTGTACAAATTTAGCATCTATCAGTTTCTTAACTTCATTTATAACTTGTTGTTCAATATCAAGACGCATTCTTCTCGGAGCTTGCTTAACTAGAATTGCAGTAGGACCTAGGCCCAATTTATGTACTGCGACCTCTGGTGCCAATCCTTGCATTTCCTAGTAACTCCAAGAGAAACAATCTCTAAATTCTGTCAAAAACTTAATCATATTTATAAATTCTTTTTCACCAAGTAGAGAGCTAATAAAATATGGCCTCGGTTCCTTTTCGGTGCCTAGGTTAATTTCTTGTAACACATCTATTGTCGACTTGATCTCTTCTTTGAATTCTGGTGGGGCATTCTCAATTGCAGGATACTCAGAATTCTCCAAAGCTTCGAAACAACTTTTGTCATACTCATTAGTAAAAACTAAACAAAACTCTATATCATCAAGAGGTCCTACTGTGCCAAACCCAAGACCTTGTTTAGACTTGAATGTTTGATTATCATTATTCCAAAGCTTTTCAAAACATTATGATTTAGCTCTTGACCATTGCTTAGGAACCATACCTCCTTGAGCAAGATTTTAAACACAAGGCTAGTACCAATCAACAGGTAATTCCATTAATTCGGAAGAAATATTATCTTTTAGTTCCACATTGATTCCAGAACTAGAGGATGAAGAACCATGATGAAACTTAATTGATTTCATACCTACACTATGTACTTCTTTGACTGTTTGACCCTCAATTTTATGAGTAGAAATCGGGGTGAGGGCCATAGTTTGTACATAGTGATTAATCTGATCATAAATTGAGTCATACTCACATTTTTCTTCATCTTCTAGATTGATTTGGAATTGAGGTTTCTTCTGGTTAACCGACATAGCATCCTTCTTGACTTTCTCATCTTCCAAACTATCTTCTAAATCAATACTGATAATTGAATTCTTTTGTTCAACAATCCTACCGTTCCTTCCACAAACTCGTCCCCGGTATACTGATAATTGAATTCTTTTGTTCAACAATCCTATCGTTCCTTCCACAAACTCGTCCCCGGCCTCGACCTCGGATACGAGTTCTAGAGAAACTCTCACCCTCTTGTTGTAAAGGAGTGATAAAAGATCGTTGAATCGTTACTGAATGATCTCACCTTTGTGTACCTTCTAGATTTTTCATTTTACTTGCAACAATATCAGAAGATAGAACAATCCTTTTCAAAGGAGTATAGTAAGTGGCATCTTCATGAATACCTACTTCATGAATTGAAAATGGTTATAAATCTCCTTTTATACAATATTCTTGTCCTTCCAGGCAATAATTTATACATTGTTGTAGTGACGAGGGAACTAAACTATTTTCATGAATCCAGGGTCGGCCCAAGAGAGCATTAAACAAAGTCTTAGAGTCAATGATATGAAGTTTTGCAGTTGTTACTAATTCTCCAATTTTCATCAGTAACATAATTGATCCAAGAGCTCTTTCTCCTTTCTGGTTAAAACCTCTTAACACCATTTTGTCAGCAATCAACTGTCTTGCATCTATGTCCAAATAAACTAATGTTCGTAAATTTATTATATTAATGGATGCTCCTGGATCGACTAATACTCTGGAGAGCATGAAATTACCAATGTTGACAGAAATATACAACAGACGGTTATGATCAGCAGTACCAAGCAATAGATCATCATTTGTAAATGTTATTTTTGTCTATTCTTCCAATGAAAAAACCTCATCTAAACAAGTACTAGCCAGTTGAGCTAAACAGATTTCTGGATCAAGTAAAGCTTTTACTAAAGCGTCTCTCATTTCCTTTGATAGGATTAAGGCATCGTATATACTCAACTTAGCAGGTAATTTCCTAAGATGGGTTAGTACATCGTAATCCACCTTATTGTTTAATTCTCCATCTTTTTTCTGAACATGCACTTCATCAATTAATAGAATTGGATCATCTTGAACAACCACTTGTTTTACCTTATCTTTTGGACTACATTGTAGTACACCTTATTATATATTTTTCCATCTTCCTTCTGAACAGGCACTTCATCAATTAACGGAATTGGATCATCTTGAACAACCACTTGTTTTGACTTATCTTTTGGACCCAATCTCGGAGGAAATACTTTTTCGCTTCTCAAATTTATCTCTGTTATCTCTTCTAGATCTTGAATTAACTCAGGTATTACCTCCACATGAGCTGGAATAAATGATTCTTCTGAGGCTTCTTCTAAATCTGAAGATTCTAATTCTATTGCAATCGGTGATCCGTAAAATTTGAAGACGGGCATATAAGATTCTGAATCAATATCATTATCATCGATATCCTTTCTCAGATTACCATTACATGTATCTAAATTCTATACGAATTCAGAATCATTATGAGGATTGGGATTATTATCGGGGTTAGGTTGAGTATCATCAATCGCATCATCGGCAGAAACAACCAAAACATAGCCAAAATCAAATTCCATAGTATTACATGCCCCTGGAGGAGCAAAGAAGAAATCACCATACAGAGTCAAGGGTTTGAGAGATTTCTCCCCCAAATCCGTGGAAACCAATCTCGGACAATCAAATTTTATTTCACACTTCGATTTTTTGACAAATTCTTCAATCTTCTTCTTTGAATCTTCTTCTACTGTAATTGACAATTGTGGTTTAACAGGTTCTGAATTCTGAATTTCAGCTTGTACTAAAGCATTTTGAATTTGATTCAATATCTTCTTAAAAGATTTCATCCAAACTGTGTTCCATCCATCATCGACTGCATAAGGATCGATTGGAACAGTATACCCAACCGAAATTGTATTGATTGAACCTTCTCCAGGTTCTTTCATATACTCTTTTGGGATTATTATGTTCCCTTTCTTGAGATTGTATTCCAACCAATTCTTAAAAGAAAAACAATTTTCCAGAGTATGAATTATGTTCAATCATCCTATGATATGGACAATATGTGGGTTATCCTTTTTATCAACTTCATCAGGCTTCTTAGGTTCAGGTAGTTTGAACTCCGGCTTCTTAATCAATTCTTAATCAAGTTGCAAAACATTTTGCCAACTACCTCATCTTTAAAAGGATATACCTTATTTAAACGTTCTTCCATAGTCCAAATTGGTTTATTATTTGTCTGGTAAGATCTTTGCTGGAATGACTGTGAACGATATTGTTGAGGAGGTTCATAGTTTTGTTACAATCGTTCAACCTTTATTTTTAGCGGTTGTTTACCCTTATCAATAGTCGCAACAGTTCCAGATTTCTTCTCGAAGATCTTCATAGATTTTTGTTTTTTGGACTTTTTGGACTTTTCGATAAGACCAAGTTGTTTTGCTTCTTCTTGAAGACTTCCAGCTTTACTAAGTAATTTCTCGAAAGTTTTAATCTTGAAACCTTTGAGAATAAATGCAACTGGTCCATGAATACTCTTTAGCAATATCTCAATGGCATGTTGTTCTTGAAGCACATCATACTTAGATTTCTCCAGCGTAGAATATACCCTACTAAAGTCTCATTTGTTCTTTGTTTCTCAACCACCAGATCACCAACAGTGATATGGTGTTGAGCTCCAGCAAACCATTTAATAAAGAGACTTTCTAATTTTGCAAACATCTTAACGAAACCATTTGGTAATTCTGCATACCAATTAAATGCCACTCCCGACAGGCTACTAACAAACTATAGAAAAAGTAATGCATCGTTCCCTCCTGTGTTACAGCAACTAGCACGGAATTGTGTAACATGCTCCTCGAGGATTCTCTGTTCCATCAAAAGTCTTGAACAAAGGTGGTATGAAACCTTTGTGATACTATACGATATCAAATTCTTCAGGGTAAGGTCTACCCCTTAGAATTGATGTTCCACCTTTAGATTGCGCCAAATTTTCTTTCACCTATTGTTCTATCATACTTTTGATATCCTTTCCCGGTATTGAATTTTGAATAGATTCTTTCTTATATAGTTTTTATTTATTCACAGAGGTGAATTCCCTCTTATTGTCATCAATTTGAACGACATCCGGTTGATTTACTTCGGCGGGTACTACTTTTGGGGACTATGGTTGACTCTGTAAGGTCATGATAGCAACCATCATTTCTTCCATTTTCTTTTTCATGTATTATATCTGCTCATCTTTTGTTGGATTACCCTTTGTAGTATTTCAGTGGCACTTTCCTCAATCGGTGCCTCTTGTAAGGATGAAGATGCTCTAGTCTCTGCAACATTTATCGCAACATTTATCTCAGCAAAGTCTTCATCCATGTAATCGATCAAATCTTCTTCTTCATCAAATTCATCTTTTCTCTCTTCAGAAAACTACTTAATATCCTTTCTGAGCTTTTCCAACTTTAGTTTAATTGGGTCTTTTTAGATACCTTAGGGTTATTCTGCGACAAATCACAGGTAGCACTTTCGATGGCAACTGTAGTGGGTAACACATCACATGGAGAATTTTCCCTGGAATTCTCATTCATGGGCTCCTCCGTATGTGTTGGTTCAATAAACTTAGGTCGCCACACCATCTTCTTAGATACAAATATCTTTGGATCAAGTGACTTGTTGGTGATATCCATATGCTGAGAACCGGTGGGCTCCCTAATGTCTGAACCAAACACATCAATAGGTAATCTCTTACTATTCTTTGACCTTTCTGACCATAATGAGGCCTTATCCTGTACCTTGGGTACACTTATTCTCGGTCCAAGATGGGATTTAATGGGTTTTCATCTGCTAAAATTTGGGAAAATAACGGCGGTAGGAGTGATAGCAACAGAAACAGGAGGAACACGGGCTCCCAATTGCTGTTTGATGGGAATTCTGGGTAGTAGTGGAGTAGTAGTGGTAGAAGCGAGATCTAGATGGCTATCATCTGAATGGACTTTCCGAGGGGTTTGCAAAAGAAAAACTTCTCCTCTTCTCCCAAATCTTCTTGTGGGTTGTGAAACAAACTTATCATCCTTCAATATCTGCCTCCCATCTGGGGTGACACAACACATCCCATCTTATTGAGGATTTCGGCAACAGAACATATTTCTTTCTTTCCCAGCTTCCCGAAGACCATACAAACTCGTGTTAACGGTACAAATCCTTCAGTCTTTACTTGATTATTATGGCGGTAGAATTGAAGCGGTGTAGTAACAATCTTCTGAACATCCTCTTCATCAAGAGCGGCGGACAGCGGATGAAACCTACTCCCTCTTAAGAGAGGGGAGGTCTAAGGTAATCTAAATTCTTCATTTTCATCCAAGGAAATTGAGGCAACAACCTCAACAACTTTCACTTTTTTGATCTTAGCTATTCTCCGGTTCTTGTTCCTTCTCTGAGTCCTGGTCAGAGGTGCAAACCTCAAACTAGACCCTATTTCAAACACAGAAGGCTTTATCAAGAACGTCAAACCCTCCGCAATGACAAGCTTGTCATCTACCTGAATCTCCTTCACTTTAAGTTGAGCGAGGAAGGTGACAGGTGTAGTGACTAAAGCGGTGGGGGTTAAAATAGTTATTGCCAAGGTGTTCTTGACAATTTTGGCGATCTTTGCAACAGTAGCAATGTTCTTCTCAGTTGATACCCTTTTCAAATGTGGGAACTCATGTGTCAACTTCAGCTTGAATTCCATTATGGGTTCCACCATTTCAGGAGTTTTGTTTCTCAGTATAGCGAAGGTAATGTCTCCAAACTTAATGTCAGTATTGTCAAACCCTTGCCCGAAGTGAATGACGGTTCTATCAGGTAGCTCATTCTTATTCATGGCCAAGTCCACTCTAGTGTCAAAGGAGAATATCAACTTTGGTGTAGCCATTTTCTGTAGTTTCAAATTTTCTAGAAATTAGACTCACGATGTTTACAGACATGGTTGCGACAATTTAGGACAAATATCTTGAATCAAATAAAATCATTTAACTGGGTGTCTCTTTCGAGACCTATTTGAACAAATCTCTTTATATATATATATATATATATACATTTTTAAGGTTTATTTATAGGTTTTAAATAATCGAATCAAAATGTCATAAATAAATGAAAGAATAAGATGTGTAGGACATGTGTTTTGTGATTTAAAGAGAAAGCTTTTCGTATCAAATTCACTCCTACGAATCGTCTCCTAACATATCACACCTATTGGAGGTCCATCCCACTTAGATTTAAAGATTCTGGAACCTCTCTGTTTAAGGATGATTAAACAGTGACTGCAAAATCAAGGGAATTGACAATACCTACTCAAGGAAGAAATGAACGAAGTATGCCAACGGAAGAATAATAGTCTGGCTCACTAGGGATATGGGTACACTACCAATGTTTGAAAACAAAACCTCTTGATCAAAATGGAGAGAGGAACTAGTCCCCAACAGAGTCGTCAGATATTATCAGCTATTTTTTTCTTGGAAAATAAATTAAGATTTTAAAATTTAAATTTAGTGTAATATATGATGTAATTTTAATTTTGTGAAAATTATATTTTTTATTATTTTTTGAAAATGATGACATCAGATAGACCTCATATATCTAATAGTTTAAATAGCTGAGCATGATACCATAAATGATATATCATCTCGAAGAATGAATATAACACTTATTAGTAGGGTTAACTATATAAACATAAAAGTTTATGACTCTATTTTGGTCTGCGAATTTATAATCGACAAATTCCTCTATCTATTACCCAGATTAGACAAGATTTAGATTAATCTAGGTTCTTAATTCCCTATAGAGGTAAGCCCCTATAGTTAATTACATCTTAGACAACCGAAGTCACCTAAGAAAACTCTCGATTAAGACCAGGGTTTTGTCTTCAAGAATTCGACGTTTAGGTTTCACGATTGTTCATAGGAAAAGTTAAATGGGATAAGTTCAAAAAGGAACAGTTATTTCTGGAATCCAAAGCAGCAAAAAACAGGAGATGTCGAAGATGCTGAAGAAGAATCAGTGACATCTCAAACTAACCTATGATTTGGCTTTACATCTTTGAAAGAGAAATTTTATGATATTTCAGTCCTGAGGATTATATCGACATTTCATGTGTAAACAGCCTGAGGAAATATGAGGATTCATGTTGTACCATATGACGACCTCGAAATCCTAGAGATTTTAGGACTCATATCATACGATAAGAAAATCATAGGAAGTTCCAAAAGATAATGTATGAGGATTTACATCATGCCAGACGAACAACCTCGATGCCCTATAGGTATGTTATTTAAATCTATCGAAGTTAGGTTGAAATTCCTCTTTCACCTTCTGTTGTTGTCCCGATTGCTGCCCAGAGATGAATCGTCATTTGCTCACGTTGTTATCTCATTCAAAGAAAAAGAATAAAGAAAAGAGAAAACCATGCCTCCAACGCCCTATCCTCGAGTGTTACACAAACATGCTGGGAGAAAATTTTTTAAAGTGTAAACACAGATGAAAGTCTATGGTACGATGTAGTACAGGCAAGAAACAATTGTATAGAGTGTTGTAACAGGAAAAGGGCAAGAGATGAAAGAAAACTCATGAAAGTAAAGTAAGCATGAAGAATAGGAAAGACTATACAGTAAAGAAAGAAACATGTAAAGAAAGAAACATGTGGCGTAGAAATAAAACTGAAACAACTAAATGTACCTGATTAAGTCTGGCAAAGCTACAAAACATATTTCAATTACATAATAAAAAGATGTTAGACAAACATTTGCATAAAAGAAAAGTTAAATGATAAGCATATGAGTATATAAAGTGGGATATTAGCTTTTAATTTTGGGTTAGGCTCAGACTAGACCTATTTTTCTCTTTTATCTTGATCCCACGGGAAACTGATATATCAAAGTCAACCTATCAATATCAATTAGAGGTCACCAATGGATCACCCCTATAATCAGACAGTACTAGACCCTTATCGATTGAAAGATGTGTGAAACTAAATAGTATCTGAGCTTATCAGGGCGTAGTGCACCTATATGTGGGCGTAGTGCACCTATATGTGAGCACCTATATGTGAAGTTAAAGTGAGTGATGTGTAGTATATGTATAGTATCTTCAACTTATCGAGGTATGGTGTGTATGGTGTCTAGACCTTCAAAAGGGATGTAACATCTATTCTTGTGGTATCTATCACGTGAGGTGTCTAGTGCGTAGTGTATGATGTGTTACAAATGTAACATATGTCGTGTAGAGTGTTATGTGTAGTGCATGATGTGTTGTATGGTATATGGAGTGTATATCTGAGTGTTATGTGTAGTGGTATTTATCATTTTGTGGATGTAGTATCTTTTTCGTTTGCAAGTGTAATATATGTGTAAAACCTGTAGTATCTATTCTTTTATAATACCAATTCTCAAGCCTCTTGAAAGGGGTTAGAGCTGTCGACGATTTAGGGGTGAAAGGGCATCAAACTAATTGAATAATGATTTTTTTTATTTTCATCTATAAGAAAAGTTGATCAATGGTTCTTTGCATCATTGCCTATTGCCCCGTACCTCGAACTAATAGGCCACCTCGTAATTTCGTGTGCTTATCCAACAGAGACTTTGGATATCTGACAACGACTTTTTATATGCTTAAATTATAAGATAAATATGGATGTAATAAATATTCAATAAATTGTAAAGCTTCAATAATTGTAAAGCCACACTTATCAACGCAAGTATACGTGTCGCTCAAGTAATATAGGGCTCTAATGGAGTCCAAGATATCGATCCCACAGGGAGTGGTTTAGAACTGTTAACTAAGATTTTAAAAAAGCAATACTTTAATCACAACAACGAAGTTCAATTTGCTTATCTATCACTAATAGGAAATTGAAATTAGTATGTAATTTTAATAACTATTAAATAACTAATGATACTAATGAGGGTTTAATTGTGATATTCAATATATAAGAAAGCATCCTTCTCCTTGTCAAAAAATTATAGTGAATGGATAAAGTGAATTACTTCAATTTATATTGTGTCAAATAGGAGCATACATATTCTTTACCCTTTGATCCAGGCATAAAGAACATTGACTAATCCTACGCTTGTTTACTGAATCTGCG
>NW_018250154.1:51048-56877 GCF_001263595.1 Phalaenopsis equestris | reverse complement strand
CTCTAGGAACTCTCTCTAGCACTTCCTTCACTCTCTAGATTCTCCCCCCTTTTAATTTTCGACTAAAATAGTCTATTAAAGTTGTGGATGAGCTTTCCCAAGAGTTTCCTAAGCATCCCTTCAAAATTTGGCCTTATCCAAAGCTTGAGTAGGCATAACCGCCGAGCACGCCGTCGGCGGCCTCAAGGGCACCGTCTGCAGGCTTTTGAAGAATTTTGACCTGTTGCCTCGGGAAAAACTCGCCATCGGCGGGGTCAAGGGCGTCGTCGGCGACCTAGTTCAAATCTCTACATTTTGGTCCTTTTCGCTCTAAATTCGCTCTTTTTTGCATCTTTTTTCTCCAATAACCCTAATTCATCATTCCTGTAACAAAACATCAAAAATACCTTTCTTTAAAGTGCAATATAATTAAAAACTGTATAAAATAGGTATGAAAATTTCAACATATTTTCCATGGGTCAATATCTCATATTAAGTGACGGGAAAAAATAAACATCTAAACATTTCTATAACATCCACAAACATATATTCAAAAACTATAAAAAAAATGATTTCCAGCAGGTATTCCCCTGATGGGGCAGCAAAAGGCATAAGAAAACAAGCTCCATATATATTTTCTAGCAAACGAAAATGAATTCCATCAGGTATTTCTATAAGAGTCAACAATAAGCATAAAAACGAGCTCCACATATATTTACTAGCCAATGAAAATGAATTCTAGTAGGTATTTGTATAAGGGTTAACAATAAGCATGAAAACGAGCTCCACATATATTTTTGAACCATAAAAATGAATTCCAGCAAGTATTTGTATAAGGGTCCACAAGAAGCATAAAAAAATGAGCCCTAACAGAGAGCGGAAATTAGAACCAACTCTAGCAAAGAGTAGGGATCGAAACCAAACCCCAACAAAGAGTTGGAACTAGAACCAAATTCTAGAACCAAATTCTAGCCTAGCAAGGAGCAGGAATCGAAACCAAACCCAATACAGAGAACAGAAACCTGAATCAATTCTAGCAAAGAGCAGGGATCGAAACTGAACCCCAACAAAGAGTAGGAACTTGAACCAAATTCCAACAAGGAGTAGAAATCAAAACTAAACCCAATAAAGAGTCCAGAAACAAAAATCAAACCCCAAATAATTGATCAAAGCATGTATATAGATCTCAAAAAATGTTTCAGATGAAGTGGCTAGAGGTACAAAATAAGTCCAAAAAAATATCGTTCAAAATCTGTATATAAACCTTCCACAAATATTTCAAATATGGGCATCTAAAGGAACAAAAACATGGCTCTTAAATGAATTTCAAAGCCAAAATATCCTTTCCCAACTTATTTTTGTAAAAAAGGCAACAAGCAAAGCTAAGAACCAAATCCCAAATATATTTCCCAAGCCATAAAAATGATTTTTAGCATATATTTGAACAAAGGGCAGCGAAGAGAATCAAGACTCAAATTCCAAATGTATTTCCAGCAAAACTTGAATAAAAGACAACAAAGAGAACCAAAACCAAAATTCCAAATGTATTTCCAGTAATTCTCCACAAAGGGACATCGAAGAGAATAAAAAAAAAATCGAGTTCCAAATGTATTTCCAGCAATAATCAAATAAAAGACAGCAAAGAGAACCAAAACCCAAATTCCAAATGTATTTCCAACAAATTCCAAATGTATTTCCAAATATGTATTTCCAAATAATTAAAATGTTCCCAATGTCGGAGTTCAAATAAAGAGAATTACAGGAAATGTAATTAAGCCTCCATATAAGGGCTAAATCAAATCCAGCAAATGACCAAAAGTAATAGGCCATTACCAAGCTAAAACCAAGCCACCAAACAGCTATCTAGATCCTTAAAATTTTTCCAATATTGAAGTTCAAATTAAGAGACCTATAGGAAACATAATTGAGCCATCAAAACTAGATGAACTCAAATATCTTTATCACGAAATATAGAACAAGCCGAGAAGTTCAAAACAAAACCCCCAACATAAAAAAAAATCGAATACCCAACTAAGAAGCTCAACACAAAATTTCCTATGGATCACATAAATTCAAGAATCTCCATGTTAAAGTAATGCAATGAGAATATAGTAGTTAAAAATACTAAAATAATCCCTGAGATTTTCAATATATCTTTCCAGCAGATTTCTAAAAAAAATCTACTACATTAGCTCCAATATGAATAAATAAAGGCAGCCATAATATAGATTTTCATGAGAAAACTTTGTTTCTTCACCAAAGAGACGATCAAACTAGAATATCAATTCCATTTGATCTACCAATCTCATAATCTAAAAGAAGTTATCGCATGGACAACTAATCCAGAAATGAAACAGCATTCTATGAGTAAATAAAATATAACCTTAACTTCCTGCTAATGTAAGAACGAGAAGAGTAATAAGATCCTAAAATAGAAATTCCCAACAAAGAATGAGTTCTTAAGTTATATCTCCTTGAAATATGAACAAAAAAATCCAATCCCGAAACGCTTCCCCCAAAGAGTTATTTATAAGCCGGCGAGAGAAAAGGGGTTCACCGACGGTGAGAAAAAGGGAGGTAAGGAGAAGAACCACAAAGGGAAAAGAAAATGTTCAAACTCAAAAATAGGAAGGTTACCAGACTCGTTTAGGTGGGAAAATCCATTATAAATAAGCTACCGGCAAAGATATTGGGGACGAGGGCTCGGAAAGGGATGAGATGACCGAAAGACCAGCAAGGGATCCTTAAGATTTGGTCAAGAGAGGAGGGCAAAGGGGTTTCAGCTAGGGCAAAGGAAGATAGAGGCGCGAGCTGGGAAGGGGAATAGTGTCCGAGGGTTTAGAGAAAGGAGAGAAAAAAAACCTTCTTTTTTTTCTTAAGAAGTTATTATTATTATTTTTTTTGAAAATTTCAAATTTTGTACGAGCGCGGGACCCCAACAAAATTTCAAATTTTGGACATGACAGCGCTGTCCGTTTTATCATCTGAAATCATCCGGATAAATTCATCGACGATTGCGTCAAATTAAGTTTAATTCACGTGCGGTGAGTTAAATAAAATTATTTTTACCCGATCGAAGCAATTTAATGAATTTGTCATTGACCGGTCCCCACATAAGTGACAACCAAAGTCAAATAAACTGCTCGCGGCAGAAAGTCAAACGTCACACGCATGTCGTGGGGTCCATCTACGTCTTTCCAATACCTATAGGAACTCGACAAGAGTTTCAAAATTTCGTCTTTCATCGACTCAACCAGACATCAAGGATTATAAATCGTCCATATCAAACTTCAAGGAGTGAAGAAATGGTTCAAATTTCTAAATGTTATGGGTCCTAGTATAGTCCTCTAAGATAGTCAAAATAAAGAAATCCTAGGGCTAGATCCTTGCGTATCTAGGAAAGGGAAAAGAAGACCTCAAAATTGAGGTCAACAGGCCTCGGACCCATACACGAGCATGTAGGGTGTACACTGAGTGGGAGTCCTGAACATCGTTTGGTAGGTCCACAAATCTTCTAGCAATTTGTTCTGTCAATCCCTTTTGTTTTCATCTAATGTTTTCTTAAAAATTTGTACCAATGTCTTGTTAAAAGCTTCAGCCAATCCATTTGCTCTGGGATAGTAAATTATAGAGTTTCTCCAATCTATCTCATGTATTTTGACAAAAAATGATTTTGACAGAAAATGTTGATTTTGGTGCTTTTAAAGGCTGTCCTATTGTCAAAAATTATTCTTTGCGGTACTCTGAAACGGTAGACAATTTGGCTTTTGAAGAACTGAAGGACGTGTTGTGTCGTAATCTCTCGTAATGACACTACCTCGGCCCATTTGGAGAACTAGTCCGTAGCGACAAGTATAAATTTATTTCCTTTGGAAGATGGAGGGTCTATTGGACCTATTATGTTTGTGCCCCAGCACTTGAATGGCCACGAAGCAACGGTTGGGTGTAGCACATTCGGAGGTTGGTGCAAGACCACCCCATGCACTTGGCACTGGTGACATTTTTTGGCTGTATCCATGCAGTTGGACATCATTGCTGGCCAATAATATTTGAGTCTCTTGATCTCTATTTTCATTTTTGGTCCCGATTGGTGAGCGCCACACAATCCAACATGTACTTTTTTGACGATATTTCGTGCTTTTGCTCTACTCAAACATCTTAGCCACATCTGGTCAAATGATCTTCTGTAGAAGACATTTGCGTATGACATAGCCCTTTTTGTAATGTGATATGCCTCAGAATTGTCTTCCGACAACTTTCCAGTATGCAAATATTTTATTAATGACTTGCACCAATCTTCATTGATATCCACAACTGCAATCGTTGTTTCCTCTTTTTCAAGCTTTAGTAGAGTGTTGAGGTCGATTTGAGATAGAACTTGTCTTCCTTGTACTGTGATTTCAATGGAATCCTTTGGGGGACACGCCAGCTCCTTAGCGAGTTTTGCTAGAGCATCATCATGGGAGTTATCTCCCCTAGGAATCCAATAGAAAGTCACGTAGGGGATTTGCTCCAGTAGCTTCATCATGTATTGGTGATATTCTGCTAGTCTTGGTTTTAGAATTTTGTATTGTCCAGTGACTTGTTGGATGTTGAGTTGAGAGTCATCGTAGATGGCAATGTTTGTTATATCTATTGAGACTGCCAACTCCAATCTGGTGATTAAAGCTTCATACTCTGCTTTGTTGTTGGTGCACGGCTCTTTCAGGTGGTATGAGAACCTCAACATACCCTTATCTGGCGTGATAAAGATCAAACTGATCCCTGCTTTTCCTGGTATGACTGTGTCCGGTTCTTTGTCTTTTCTGGTTTATGAAGCACCATCGAAGTACATCTCCCAGCATTGCACAATGGAGAATTTCATTTGTAACGCTTGCTCATCTGGTAGTTCATCGTCAGTTCATCGTTGGGAGGGGACCCAGTTGGTAGTGGGTGTGCAGCGAAAAAGTCAGATAGAATCTGTCCCTTGATAGCACGAAGGGGAACAAAAGTTATATCAAATTGCAATAATATCATTGACCATCTTTCTAGATGTCTAGAGAGTGTTGGTCGGGTCATCAAATATTGCAACGGGTTAGCTTTTGAAATTAGGGTAATCTTATGAGAAAGCATGTAAGGTTTAAGCTTTTGGGCGACAAAAATTAATATCAGACAATGCTTCTCAATAAAGGGATACCTCACTTCCGTCAGTATCAGACGATGACTCAAGTAGTAGAGTGCATGTAGTAGAGTGCATTTTCCGCATTTTCCTTACCCTCATCATTAATTTGGGCTAAGAGGGCTCCAAGAGAGTCATCTAGGGCCGCGGTATAAACTATCAAAGGTTTTCATGGGATAGGGGCAGCCAAAACAGGAGGTGTCATTAAATAGTCATTAAATATTGCTTAACATCCTCAAAGGCCCAATGGCATTTCTCTTCCTAAATGAATTTGGTGTCCTTTTTAATTTTTTAATTAATGCATTAATTAATGCAGAGAAGGGCTGACACCTACCTAAGAGATTAGAAATAAAACATCTCAGATATGTCAACTTCCCCTATAAGAAACGTAGTTGCTTTACGATTTTAGGAGGAGGCATTTCCAAGGTAGCTTTAATCTTATCTGGATCGATCTTGATTCCCCAACGACGGACAACGAATCATAGAAACTTACCAGAGGTAACGCCAAAGGAGCACTTTAAGGGATTCATTTTAAGGTCGTATCGTCTGAACCGTTCGAACACGATCCTCAAATCATACAAATTATCTACTTTTTGTTTTCTCTTGATGATGCGAATCTGAATGGTTTTGATGGAGGACTTCTACTTGATTGTGAATGAGGTCATCAAAAATTCTTGTCATTGCTCGTTGGT
>NW_018250154.1:42932-50996 GCF_001263595.1 Phalaenopsis equestris | reverse complement strand
GAAAATTCAAATTCTGATCGGTGTCCTGAAGGCTGTAAGTGTTGCATCCTCGGGAGCCATCCTGATTTGGTTGTATCCCGATGATTTGTCCATGAAAGAGAAGATTTCATATGTAATGTTGAAGCAATATCCACTATCATTTTTGGTATCGGTAACGAAAATTCATCTTTGGACATGCTTTGTTCGAATCTCTAAAGTCGACACAAACACGTATTTGTCCATTTTTCTTCTTAACTGGGACAATGTTAGATAACCGTGTGGGGCATTTTTCTTCTTTTACAAAGTTAGCATCTATTAATTTCTTCACCTCGGTAATGACTTGTTGCTCTATTTTGAGGCGCATTCTTCTTGGATCTTGTTTTACTGGGGTTATATGTTTATCTACCCTAAGTTTATGAACTGCAACCTCGGGTGACAGTCCTGACATTTCATCATAACTCCATGCAAAGAAATCTTTGAATTATGTTAACAATTTGATCAACTGTAGAGATTCTTCATCGTTGAGTAGAGAAGTTATAAACGTAGGTCAGGGTTTTTCTTCAGTCTTGAGGTTGATTTCTTTCAACTCATCAACTGTTGATTTAATTTTCTCCTCAAATTCCGACAGAGCATCTTCTAGCAGTGGGTCAATAGAGTCAACCTCTATATCAAGGCAATTCTTTTCTGATTCACTAGTAACAGCCATACAAAATTTTGAATCATCGACTGGTCCAACTGTGCCAAATCCGAGACCCTCTTTTGAGTTTGGAGTTTGACTTTTAACACTCCATAATTTTTAAAAAAGTTGTAATTTATCTTTTTTCATTTGTTTTGGCAAATGTCCTTGTTGAATTAACTTTTTTACGTAAGGCAAAAAGTAACCAAAAGGCAATTCCATTAATTCATTAGGATCATCATCAAAATTTACCTGATTTTCAAGATTAATAGAGGTAGAAGCATGGTAAAATGTGATCAGCTTTGAACATGGACTACAGACTTCTTTGACCTCTAAACTCTCAACCTTTTGAGGGGCGATCGGAGTAAGGGTCATAGTATTCACATAGTGGTTTATCTGATCGTACATCGTCTCATATTTGCTTTTCTCTGCATCATCTAAGGATATGTCGTATTGAGGTTTCCTTAGTTTTTTCATCATTATTTCACCTTCAGAACTATCTTCATCATCGATGTTGATGGTTGGATGTTGATGGTTGGATGGTTGGCCTAGTCCGTCCAACGATTAAGTTGGTTCTTGCTCGTCCACGTCCCCGGTCTCGACCTCAGGTGCGCGAACTAAAAGAACCTCCACCAACTTATTGCAAAAGAGTGGTTGAAGATTGCTGAAGCGGAGTTGAATGACCCTACCAGTGTACTCTTCTAGATCCTTACTTTTGTTTGTTACAATTTTGCGAGAGAAGATAGTTTAGCTCAGTAGGCAACATCTTCATGAATGCCAACTTCATGAACTGAAAACGGTTGTAGATCTCCTTTGTTGCAATGTTCTTATCCTTCTTTGTAGTACATAATTCATTAGTGTAGAGACGATGAAACCATGTTGTGTTCATGAATCCACAGTCGACCCAGTAGTGCATTGAAAGAGGTCTCGGTGTCGATGATATGAAACTTGGTGGTTGTTGCTAGTTTTACAACCTTCATAAACAATGTAATAGATCCAAGGGCTCTTTCTCCCTTTTGGTTGAATCCTCTTAGCATCATTTTATCGATTGTAAGCTCTTGAGGTTTGATTTTCAAATAAGCCAATGTCGGTAGACTCATCAAGTTGAAAGATGCTCCAGGATCTACTAAAACTCTAGACAACACAAATCTGCCGATGTTGACGGAGATGTAGAGTGGTCGGTTGTGGTCAGCGGTACCGAGCAACAAATCTTTATCTGTGAAGGTTACCCCAGGCTGTTCTTTCAATGAGCAAACTTCATCTGAGGATGTGCTAGCCAACTGAGCTAAGTAAATCTCTGGGTCGAGCAATGTTGTAACCAAAGACTCTCTCATCTTTTTTAATAGGATCAGAGCATCATAGATGCTTAATCGGGTCGACAGCTTCCTAAGATGAGCTAGCACGTTGTAATCCACTTTGTGTGGTCGTCCAATTTTGTCTTGGTTGTGTGGTTCTTCCACTGGTGGATGTGGAGGTAATTCTTCTCGAGTTACTATTTGTTTTCCTTTATCAACTGGAGTTGTTCTCAAGGGTAACACTTTCCCACTTCTTAATTTAATTTCTATAATTTTTTTCTTCTTGAGATACCTTTATTGACTTTTTTGGTGTTTTTTCTTTGTCAGAAAGATCTAAGTTGATGGCCAGTGGTGTACTGTGGTGCTCGAAGATTGGCTCCTCACTCACAGTGTTGTCGTAGCTGTTATCGTTGATGTTTTCTTCAGTTTTGTTAATGAGTTTGTCAGACTCAAGTATGATTTGAGGATCATTTTGGGAATCGAGATTGAAGTTAGATTGGTCATAATCGATTATGTCATCACTAAAAAAATTTAAAACATAGCTGAAACCATGATCATTATATTCATAAGTTCCCGGAGGGGCAAAAAGATAATCATACAAAGTTAGAGATTTGAGGATTTTCTTCCCCAAATCCGAGACAACCAATCTAGCAGAGGCAACCCCTATCCTACCCTCCGTGCTATCAATCTTTTTAGTAGTGTTCTTCATCTTCTTTGTCTTTGACGATGATGGCTCTTGTGGTTAAATCTTTATCTCGGTCTTGGCAGACTTAAGATTCTGAACGGAGGCTTGTTTTAACGTGTTCTGGATTTGATTCAATATTTTCTGGGATGATTTGGTCCAAACCATACTCCATCCATCTTTTCCAGTGTATGTGGAAGATTATTTCGATGAATGCTGGATTTGGTTTAAGACCTTCTTGAGTTTGTCCCAAGTCGTACTCCATCCCTCTTTTCTAGTATATAGATCAATCGGAGAGAGTGGTTCAGCGAAAATCATACTTATAGAACCTTTTTCAGGTTTTTTTAAATATTCTTTTGAGATTGTTACATTCCCTTCTTTAAGATTCCTTTTTGAGCCAATCCTTAAAGATGAAGAATTCTTCTATTGTGTGTCCGACCAATCAGTGATACGGGCAATAGTTTGGCTGATCTTTCTTGCCAACTTCCTCGGGCTTCTTTGGCTCTGATAGTCTGAACTCAGGCTTCTTCATCAAACTTCTGAATATTTTGGATACAGCTTCATCTTTAAAAGAATACAGCATTTTTTGTCGTTATGTCAGATATATTCTCTTATTCACTGTTCGAGGTGACCCTTATTGAGGTGGTCACTGGCTGGACTGGCTATTCTATTTTTGAGCCTGCTGTGATGAAGACTGACAAAGATTTTCTGCATATATCTTCCTTGGTTGTTTTCCTTTGTTGACAGTCCACTGTTCCGGACTTCTTTTTAAATACTCTAGTCATCCTGGACTTCTCGTCCTTCTCATGAGAATCCATATGTTTGACTTCTTCTTGAAGATTGTTGGCTTGGCTGAGTAACTTCTCGAAGGATTTAATGGTGAGTCCCTTGAGCATGAAAGCTGCTGGCCCATGAATGCTTTTGAGTAAAATCTTAATTGCATGATGTTTCTGTAGCTGAGGTGCACACTTCATGCTAAGGTTTCTCCACCTCAAGATGTAATCAACCAAAGTCTTGTTGGGCTCTTGATTTTTCATCATGAGCTCTCCTATAGAGACATGATGTTGCGCTTCAACAAATCTTTTCACAAATAATTATTTCAGCTCGGTAAATATTTTTACTGATACGTTGGGCAAATTGGCATACCAATCGAAGGCGATCTCTGATAGGTTGATGAAAAATTGTTGGAAAATTAAAGCCCCTCTATTTCTTGGGCTCCCTCAACTGGCTCGGAAGTGTGCTAAATGTTATCTGAGATTTCCAGTTCCATCAAATATTTTAAAGTTAGAGGCAACAAAACCCTTGTGGGAGGGTACGGCATCGAATTCTTTTGGGTAATGTCTACCCTTTAGAATCAATGCACCACCCTTAGATTGGGTTAAGGCCTCCCAAACTTGTTCGACCATTTGCTTGAATTCTTTCCTCCGGTATGGCGCCTGATAGAGAATCCTTATTTTTTTGCTCATCTCTGTTTTCTGAGGCAACTTTTTTTCTTTCATCTGTAATGTGTATTATCTCTTATTGGTTGATATCTGGAGATGCTAGTTGCGGTACTTGTGATTGCCCTTGAATGGTGGCCATGGCAGTCATAGCTGCGGCCATTTCTTCTATCCTTTTCTCCAGTTGACTGACTTGTTCATCCCTTATGAGGATAGCCCTGCGCAGCTCATCTACGATGTTTTCATTGATGAAAGGTTGAGCCTCACGCACAGATATAGCGGCTTTTTTTTTTGATGAGATGAACATCCATGAAATCTTTTTCAAGGTAGTCATTATAGTCAAAATTTTCATCATCATCATCGATGGAAACTCCATGTTCCAGAGCCAAGTCGAAAATCTCGGCCCTGAGCTTTTCAACTTTTTCTTCGTTCATTGATTCTTAGATTGACTTAAGATTTGGAGAACCCTTATTTTTGTTCATTTTTGTCTCTTTTATCTTAGGAGTCATTAGCTTGTTAATCGTTATATACTTCCCCCATTCGAATAAATCTCCCTCCCGAATCAAATTAGTGATTCGAAGAGGAGAGGAATCGAATAAGAAGGGACAAACGATAAAATGACAAACAAGAGAAAACAAAAAACGTGGAGAGCCTATGTGTGGTAAACCTTGCAAGGATAGGTTAAGAGTGTCCACCCAAATAAGATCGGGCAAAAGCACCTTAAACCAATATACGCAAAAGAATACAATCCACCCAAATAAGATCGGGCGAAAGCACCTTAAACCAATATACGCAAAAGAATACATATGTAGACTACCCATAACCAGAGATTCAGGTGTATGTGCATGTTCTGGGGTCTAGAGCACTCCCAAAGGGACGTATCCCACTTGGTTAATTACATCTTGGGGGGTACCCAAGAATACTCTCGATGTTTCCCTGGGATTATCGTGAGTCAGGGGCAATAGGTACTCAAAGGAAGGTTATTCCGTGTGGGAACGGTCTCGATGCTTCAAAGCTCGCGCTAAGCCATTGGGCAGAGAGTGAGTCTCTAACATCCCAAATGGGTAGCGGCTCATCAGCACACAGGGCCCACGAAATAACCTAAATCATCTTTACAGAGATATCCCAACACGTTAAAGCGCGTCTGGGTCATAAGGGCAGAGGACAAATTGTCGTATCCCAAATGGGCGGCAGCTCATCGGCATTGAGCTGTCAAAATGATATCAACGAAGTCAAGGAACGACAGGGCTCAAAGGGGCTCAAAAAAAAGGATGGTAGAGTGATCCTAACAGGGGGTAGAGTGATCCTAAAAGGTAGAGGTAACTGGTTCAGGGTACCACGGAATCGTCATCCACAGCTATGTTACTAGGACCCTAAGTCTACCTGATCGTGAAGGTAGTCGACCCAACACGTCCTGAGATCCCCAGTCAGCAATCCGTGAATTATGTCGTCCATGGGAACCTCGGTAGCCGTAAGGTCAATAGGAAAGAAACTCTATCCTATAACTAAAAGCTGGAGCTCCAAGAGGTGGGACTTATACCTACCAAAGTGGCAATGATGCCTCACGAAGGAAAAGAAAATGGAGGTTCAGCTACAAAGTTGGAAACGCTCCAAACAAAAGGACTGTCTGGGTCAGGGAGCCTTCTAACACCCTAGGCGCACTAGATAACCACCTATAAAGAGGTATGATGGGCCAGTCAGGTTGGAGAAGCACGGGGACTCCTCCTCGGGACATGCAAATATGAATGCAACTATCTAGAACGGTCCTTAAGTATTGCGGATGCCTATTGTGGATGCCTTATTAATATAAGCAAGAAAGTAAATGTGAAAATTTTTAAATCCTAAATATTTTAATCCTAAATTTTCATTATCTTGAATATTTTATTTAGGATTTTGTAGAAAATTACAATTTTAGGGTCCTTAATCAGCCTAGATTGTATCGTGAAATCCCAGATAAGTCATAGAAAGAAACAAAGAAAACACATGTAAGTACAAACATGCAGTATGATGTAAAAAGCAAAACAAGCCAAATCAAAATAATAAACGAGCCGGTTTCGCTGGGTCGGTAACATATCCTAAAAAGGAAAAAAGGGCGGTCGGACTCCTCATATACACGTCCGATCCTAATTTTATAAATCAATATAAAATGCAGATTCAAGATACAAAGCACGAGCATCTTCTCTTGGTCCCCTCCACGTGATTCTCGCGCCGAACGCCTCAAAACTACGACCACACATATGCAACATGCAGTCACATCACAAGCACAATTCAGAAGAAAGATGTCTTATTAGGGAAACAAATCCAACAGAGAAAAATAACCAGGCACATGCAAACAACGTATCATGAGTCATGCTTTAAAAGTAGGGGAGCTAATAGCACCTACAAGCAAAAAGGTCAAAAATCATTACTTGCTCCCCCATAGCGGTACCTGTGTGTGTGCATATAAATATGCATGACTCCCTGCAAAAAAGCGCCCTAACATACGACCACACATATGCAGCATGCAGTCACATCACAAGCACAATTCAGAAGAAAGATGTCTTATTAGGGAAACAAATCCAGCAGAGAAAAATAACCAGGCATCAAAAAGACTACCTAAGCAGCCTAAATCCTAGCCTAGCACACCATCTAACGAAAAGTGTGTCAACCTAGTATCTAAGTGCAGAGTAGATCTGAGTATAGTATGACTTTGACAGGGTCGTCATACCGGCCCCATCCTAAAGATCTAAAGGATCTAAAGGGTGTCACGAAGAGGGGTGACATGAGTTAGATCTATTAGATCTTTAGCACAATCATACTCGTGTCAATCCCGATGACTTAACTCGCATTACCGGGATCAACCCAGCAAGCAATGCTTGTTAAGGCATCGCGACCGACACGGGGTCACGCTCCTAATGAGCCTGGCTTGATATTTATGCAAATGCAAATGCAAACAGACATGTGATAGAAGTGATGAGTGCACCGTGAGGCAGTGACTCAGGAAAAGGTGGGCATGCCGTAGAAGAAGCAGCCCGAACAAATGAGTCTGTCGTAGTGGCAGTGACCCGAAGAGTAGGTGTGCCGTAGAGGCAGCGGGCCGAAGAAAGGTGTACCATAGCGGTAGTGACCAAAAGGGATGGGCGTGTCATGGAGGCAGTGGCCCGAAGAAAGGTGTACCAAGGCGGCAGTGAGTCGGAGACTGGTGATTCTCGCTGGGGAGCATCACCCAAATGCAGATGCAAATGCAAATGCAAACACATATGGTGCAACATACAAGCAAGCAAGCATGTGATATAATGCAAAAGCAAACAAACATGCAGGTGATCAGTCGACCAGACCGTGGTGGCCGGTCGAACCAAAGTGATCGGTCTACCAAGCCAGAGTGGCAAAGTGAGATGCTCATCGGGTCGGGGCGGCCGATCAAAGCGAAGTGAAATGCTCGCCGGACCAGGGTGGCCGGTCGGAGCGAAGTAAGATGGCTCTCTAGGCCGAGGCTGCCGATCGGAGCGAAGTGAGAGGCTCACAGTGAGAGGCTCACAGCCCCAGGGCGGCCAGTTGAAACTAAGTGAAATGCTCACCGGACCGGGGCAGCCGGTCGAAGCAAAGTGAAATGCAACATGCACCAAGCTAAATTGCAATATGCAGCAAATCAACATGCAGATAGCAAACCGGGCTCGTGCTAATGACCTCACCTGGGGGACCTAAGGTTTAGACCCTTGGATGTACGGCACCGCCTCGTCTTGCTTTGGTGAAAAAATGTGGGGGAGTTTCTCCACGGATCTCCAAGGGGGAAACTCTCCACGGCGTCGCAAAATGGATTAGCTACAAAGCTTTTCCCATTTCGTGAACTCCTCCAGAATTTGCAAAGCGAGCAAGCTACAAAGCTTCTCTCGCTTTGCCAAGTCCGACCTCCCAACTTCTCCAAGTAAAGTTGGGGAATCCAAAGCAAGGGGAGTGAGGGACTCCGACCCATCAGGAATTGTGCTAAGGCTCACAACAAAGGGGGACACTCGG
>NW_018250154.1:20114-42922 GCF_001263595.1 Phalaenopsis equestris | reverse complement strand
GCGGGGGGTTATTTGGCCATGCACAGGAAGTCCTAGCCTAAAGGTTGGCTCTAGGAAATCCAATGATCCATCACACAGGCACGTCGTCACACTGACCCACGCCGGCACCCACACCCCGTGGGGGGGATCAAACCCACAAGAACCCACACGCCTAGACTCCACTATTCCTGAGGCTGGCTATGAGGTAGAAAATCTCACCACCGTGACGGTTGTAGACGCATTTTCTTCGCTCGCTCCGGGCTCTCCGGTGTTCAATCCATGCTTCATTATGCCTGGCAAAACATGCATAAGACAACAAAACGACATAGGAGACTGTGAGGATAAGATGTATGCGAAGTATATGAAAATAAATAATTTAGCATATAACAATATGCGACACCAAAAAAGGAGAAGCTTTCCTCACAACGGAAAAGATGTCCACGCCACCCCAAGGTGATGTACCACCGCTGCCCCGCGACATCGAGGTGCTCCGGCAAAGTGTCCGGTCACCGGGAAAGTAGGACGGCAATGTGGAGGAGTTAGCTCGCCGGCGGTGTGCATCAGGAGCAAAAGAAACGGGAAGAGAGCCTAAAATCCGACGTTCTGCTTGCTAATTTTGCTTCGACAGAGTACGACGTCGGCGAGGCAAAAAGCCGGCGAGGAAGAAGTCTGCCAAGTTGGGCCGGTGAAAGGAAGAAGCAATAAGTGACCGACCGAAAAGAAGACAACCTCCAAAAATGGCAGTGGTCGGCTGCAGACGATGGATCTCCGCGGCTGAAGGAGGTTCTGACGAGTGGAGGAAGTCCGGCGGCCGAGAAACACGCCGGCAAAGAGGTCGGTGAGATGGGGAGATCTCAGCGTGTGGCATGCCAAGAAAAGAAGAATACACTGCTGGGAGCGTCGGCAAAAGCGGCGTCTGACGGTGACAGACATCGACCGGCAAACTTCAGGCGCGACGGCGAGGCTCGGTCGAAGGAGGAAGCTCAGAGCTTGAGGTTTTTGCAAAGCAGAATAGAGGGAGGCGTTGAGGGTGGCGGCGTCCGACCAGCGGCTGGAGGAGCTCCTGTGTCAAGCTTCGACGGAGAGGCCGAGGACCCCGAGCGACGACGTCGCGATGCATCTAGGGTTCACGAAGACGGGCTTTGGGAGCTGGTTGTTCACGTGATAATAGTGGAGAGGGAGAGGAGAAAAAAAGTTTTTTTTTTTAAAGGATATATATATATATAATAATAATAATAATTATTATTATTATATTATTATAATTATCCTTCGTGTATTCTTCAACTGTACACATCCTCGCGGCAAAGTGTACGTCCTTCTTGACTAAAATTGACATTTCGGATGCACTAGCGTGGTCCGTTTCATCGTACCGGGTCGTTTGGTCCACTTTATTTACTATCGTGTCCAAAATGATAATTCACACATTTTTATCCCGCCCGCGATGCCGTAGCGAAGTGGACGTCTTCTGTAAGCGAAATCGACATTTCGGACATACTAGCGGGGTGTGTTTCATCATCAGGGGTCATCTGGACCACCTCGTCAAGCGATCGGGCCAATTCGAGAAAAAAATTGCGCGCGACATGCCATAATATGTTTCGCCCCGGTCGGAGTCGTCCGACGTGCCAAATGCCGATCGGCCTTCACCTAAGAGAAAGACATAGTCTAACAAAATCAAAATGAACCTGACTACGTGCCCCTCAACACGCATCAAAAAGGTCTCGGGTAGGTGTCTGAACTATCGGACGTCACGGACAGACCGTAAACTATCATGAGTCATGCGAGTGGACACCCTACACTCGTGAAATCAAAAATTGATGCCAACAACCTTACTGGAACTCCTCTTCTTGTTCTTCCATTTCATTGGCAATTGCTGCGATGATGTCAGATACTTTGGACCCTGGCTTCATTCCGTGATCTTTTCCTACGGGCTTACCTGACTGTATTGGTACAATGACCTTTGGTATCCTTA
The DNA here is from genome assembly GCF_001263595.1 of Phalaenopsis equestris. Classification (NCBI taxonomy): domain Eukaryota; kingdom Viridiplantae; phylum Streptophyta; class Magnoliopsida; order Asparagales; family Orchidaceae; genus Phalaenopsis; species Phalaenopsis equestris. Next base: position 40,974 of record NW_018250154.1, on the reverse strand, counting down.
CCTTTTTCTTTGACGATGATGTCTCAAGACGGAGTGTCCTAATAGCAACATTGGTATGTCAAGGAAGAGTATGCTCCCATTGGTGCAGACCAGTTACAGTATCGGGTAATATTTTCATCTTTTCCTTTGGAATTTTAGGGATGTCTTTATAGTGGGTGATCGGTAGGATTCTTGGACCCAGTCTTGACTTAACTGACCGACGGCCTGTTGTCCTTGTAGTGGTAGAATCTGTGGTGACAACAGCAGTGTCGACTCTGCTTCCCAAGAAGAACCAGATCTTAAAACAAGTAGGCAAAGCCTCAGTTAACTTCTAAGATTGTTTGGTGGATCTGACGTCCTTTAAAATTTCCTTCTTCATGCGAGGGGCTATTGCATGCCCTACTTGCTTACGTAGTACTAGTTTAAGTAGTTCACTAACTGAACAACCTTCTTTGGCGGCTAGCCTCTAAAAAATTGAACTAACTCAGGTGATAGGAGTATGTTTCTTTCTCTCCACACCCTGTCCATGAAGTGATGGTAATGCAGAGGCGATCTTCTGGATACTTTCGTACCTGTTGATATCCATCAAAGGATGGAATCTACTACCCCGTAAAAGTGGATATACTTCAGGCAATCGTAACTTGTCTTGGTGAGGCTTTTCCTCGACAAGTATTTCCTCATAAGTCTAGGCTTTCATAGCCCTCTGAACTCTTCTATTGCAGTTTCTGTTATGAGTTCGGGTTAGTGGTGCAGTTCTTGAACTCAAAAGGATTTTGAATACTAGTGGCGGGACAGTCAATCCCTTACTCGGATCTTCAATGATCATTACTTCTTTCCCCTTAGCAGCAGCGGGGACAGCAAGCTTCGTGGGTGCCAAGACGGCCAGTAGTCTTGGCCTTCTTATATGAAGGGAAGTCCTGAAGACAGTTTTGGTTGAGCTCAATAGATGGCTCTTGAACTTCTGGAGCGATGACCTTCATTATGACAAACGACGCTTTCCCGAGGATAACCTCGAGGTCTTCAAATCCGGCTCTGAACTTAATGGTAGGAGCAACATTGCCAGCTTCATCTTGTTGGCAAGTTGCAAGAAAAATGTCAGTTTTGGGTAGGCCATTGTAGCAGCTTTTATATGGTCAAAACCTTATAATCTTTAGTGCAAGCACTGAAAATTTACAGATGTTGGTGTGTAGACCGGGTAAGTCTTAATTTATGGGAATTTTAAAAATTTTTAGTAAAAAAGTAATTTGAAAGTAAAAAAACTTAATTAATATAAGTAAATTTTAAAATGCGCGCAGCACAATACAATTTGATTTAATTTGCAAAATAGTAAATCAGATTTGGAAGGGAGATGTCAAGTGTTTAGGACCCAGTGCGGGACCCATTTAGCAACACACACTGCCCAGGTGGAACTGGACCATCGACACACCTATTTGGGTCCAACCCCTCATGAAGATTTAAAGAGTCCTTAATGGCCTCTAATGGCCTCCTGAACCCCTATCCTGAACCCCTATGTTCAAAGGTGATCGAACAAACGGTCCTGAAGTCCAAAGAGTTGGCCGTACTTTCCCAAGAAATAAATGGGTAAAGTATGTCAACGGATATATGAAGAGAGTTGGTCGTACTTTCCCAAGAGGGATATGGACACATTATCAATATATGAAGATAGTGCTTTTCTGATTTAAATGGAAAGAGAAACTTATCCCCGACGGAGTCGCCAGAAGCTGTCGGCACTAGTTTGGTTTGGAGGAGTTGCCCGTAAGAAGCTGTCGGTCATTCGAATAGAAATCCCATCGAAATCTCATCGCCCGCTTCGGAATGACATTTTAATGTTTAGAAGAAATATGAAATCAAACTGACCCCATATTTTTCATATTTTAAATGAAAGAGCATTGTACCTCACACCCTGTATTTATCCCGAAGGATAAACACAAGACTTGAGGATGACGCTCGATCAAATAAACTGAGAAATATATGACATCCCTGTGTTCTGTGAAACCATTTTATTTGCAGATAATTTCCCCTATTTAATATGAAGAATTAAATAGGGTTTTAATTAAGCTGGGTTCGGACGAGCTTCCTATAAGGGCAAGCCCTTATAGTTAATTACATCCTAAATGACCAAACTCATCTAAGAAGACTCTCAATAAAAATTAGGAAATATTATCTTCAAGGAATTTCAAAGAGTAGGACTCTTCAACGAAATTAGACGTAGAGGTGTGAAAGGGGATAGGTTCAAATTTGGAACATGGAATCCAAAGGAAGAAGAACTAGGGGATGGCATGGATCCGGGGAAGAACCTCGGTGACTTCCTGGTCTATCCTATTGTTTGTCTTCAGTTTTGAGGAGAAATTATTTAAGTATTTCATCCTGCCAGTTTTATTTGTTTAGGGCAGTCTAACAGAAATGATCACACAAATGACAACCTCAGAATCCTAAGTTGAGTTAGGGCTTATATTGTTTAACAGAGCTATACAAAGGCCTAAAGATGAGTTGAGGATTTATGTTGCATAAGCAGACAACCTCGAAATCCTATGGCTAGGTTGTTTAATTCTAAGGAAGGAAGTTGGCTTAGCTAGGGAAGACATGTTTTGTTGTTGAAGATGGCCATGCTGCCCACCATGCTAGCTCCAACAAGCTCCTTGTCATGACAAGTTTGGACAAGTTTGTGTTTTCTAGGTTGTCAAGTTATGATGTCAAATCAGGTGGCCCTATTGTTGCAGTTCTTTAAATTTTCATGTGGGATGTTAAAGTTGATTAGAACGACACCGGTTAGGATTTTACGGTTCCCTCGTTCCAATACCACTATTTTCTATTGGAATCACTTAGTCCAAATGAATTTACTAAACTCAACTTAATGAGTTCCATAATTTCATTTAAACCGTGGGAAGCCTTGTTAGCAACCATAGGTTACCCCTTCCAAGGGGTTCCAGATCATCCGATAGAGATGTCTTAATTTAGTTGAAATTGTGGTTTTTGTGATGTTTGTGATTAAATTTTGAGTTGTTTTATATTTTGAATGTTGTGGTTTATCTTGGTTGATTTTAACTTTAGTTTTGGTTTTCGTTTTGTGGCTATCCTAATAGTTTTAGTTTTAATGCAAGGTGACAATGTTGTTTAGCATGCATGTTTTGCAAGTATAAAAAGTACAAGAAAGACATTACTATAAACTATAAAAAGCATACCTGGCGAGTCTTCTCGTTCCACCATCTAAAACTTAAAATGCATGTCAAGGCATTTTATATGAAGCAGGAAAGTAAAGTTTTGGCGACCTACCTAACTCTAGGTCATATATTGGTGGGTCCTTAAGAGTTTAATTAAGAATGATTTTGTTAAATAAAGCATATTAAGTTTAGTAGACCTCTGAGTTATCCAACAGGTTAGGAGGAAGAAGCAGGTCCATGCTTCCCTCTTATCACCAAGTGAAAAGTCTCGAGCTTATTTAAACTTATTATGTTGCTTAATAATTCATCCTAATTACTCAGTGAACTCTGATGTCTCAATTATCCCTGAGAATAGGGTAATTATCATTTATCATTTAATTTGAAAATTATGTGGGTGAAAACCCTTAAAGAGGCAAGTTAGTGTAATTTGAGCACTTAGCCAAATTCTTAATCCTCATTAGACTTAGTGGTGTTTCAAAAATGTTTGATATAATTATGCTTATTTCTCTAATCATTTTTTAGTCAATTTTGATTTAGCCTAAGTCACCACTAAGCCCTTAAGACCTAAGTGAGTGTCCTAATTAGTTTTGAAAAGGGTTAAGCTTTAAGTGGTCATGATCCATGATTTGAATTTTATTTTGAACATCAAATAGGGGTATTAAATTGATTAATTTCTTACTTCAAAATTCATACTCCTAAGTCCTAGGTTCATTTAATTTTAATAAACTTCCAAAATTTAATAATTTATAAATTTATCAATTTATCTTTTTATTTAGGAAAGTGAGGTTGATTTCAGTCATCCAAACAAGTTAATTAAGATCAGAGGTTGCCCATTTCCCTCTTTGAATTAAGCCTAAATGTTAATTACGGCCAAATTCCTAAAATTACACTTTCGCCCCTAAGCACTTTTTCCCCTAAGGCTCTATCACTTCATAATTTGTCAAATTCAATTCAAATGACTTTGAAATTTTTATCTTAACTTATTAATGGGTCAATTAAGACATCAGAGGAGAAAATGTGATTTTTCAAAATTTAATTTAATTTATATAATTATTTTCATGCAAAAATAGAATTTTTCTAAGAAAATTTGATAACTTGACCAAGGAAAAGCCTAATCCTTTGAAATTTTTACTAGAGGTAGAATTAGACTAGAGAACCATTTGGACCAACTTTAATAATTTTTTGAATTTTATTTGAGTTATTATAATTATTTTAGCTTTTGGGGTTCTTATTAAATATAAAATATTATAAATGTGAAAAATTAAGTTTTACATTTTTGAAGAATCTCCCTGAGGTCCAAAAACCCAGAAAAGCAAATATTATATATATTTTTTATTTTTCTTTAATTTATTGGAATTATTTTAATAGAAATCCATTTTTTAGCCTTTAAAAATTATTTTAAGCTTCAAAATACAATATCTTTATTTAGAAAATCAGGAAATATATTCCAATTATTTCTAAGTGCTTAGAAAACTATTAAGAACATTTCCATGAATTTAATTTTTTTTGTGATTTTTATGAGTTTTTATTTATTTTAAATATTTAAAAATAAGCTAATAATGAAATTTTTATTTTAAATACCATTTTATTTTTATAAAATTCCCATCACAGAGAACACCAAAAACAAGATTTTATAATTTTTGAGTTATATTTTGATTTTTTAAAAATCTTTTTAGTGCCAAAAAAGATATTTAACTTGGAAAATCAACTCAGGCAATCAAATGGACTAAAAATTCTTTGAAATTTTTATGGAGAGTTCTCTTTTTAGGGTTTATGAAGATTATGTTCATTTTAAATGACTTGACTCATAAAAAATTTTCCTAAGGAAGTCATTTATTATTTTCCAAATTAACTACCTTAGTGTTTTAGGGTTTATGAAGATTATATTCATTTTAAATGACTTGACTCATAAAAAATTTTCCTAAGGATTCTTTGGTCATTGTGAACCTACCAAAATTTTCTTGGATTTTTTCTAAATAACAAGCTGATTATTATGATTAATTTATGCAAATAATAGACATAAACTTGAAAAAACATGGATCTATGTCTAGAGGTCTCCTCTATTTATTGAAAAATCAGGGAGTGTTCCCCTTAATAAAGGCTACAACATGCCAAAAATTCAAGCTATGGTGATAAGTCTACATGCACGGAGAGTTAAAAGACTCCTAAAACTAATTCATTTTTAAAAAATAAAATATTCATCAAATAACATAAAAGTTAATCTAAATTGTTCTCCTCTGTTCACTGAGCAAGAGGGTGTTTTTATTTTATTTTTTTAATTTTTATACACAAAGTTATGTATTTTTGAAGTTTTGGGGATTAAATAAATAAAAAAAACCCTTATTTTTCTACTTATCCATGTCAACCTCATACAAGTCGAACAGGCCATGTGTTGCTGCCTGATTGGGTGCCGCCAGCCAGTTCATTTCCCGCCCCTATCGGATCGCGCTCAGTCCGACCCGATCAAGGATGCCCGATCAATACACGCTCGATCCGACGGTCATGGGTCATCATCCCAAATGAACTGGACCCGAAAACCATCCATTTTAAAACAATAATTTCTCACTCGATTCTCAATGAAATTGAGTGCAGTTTTCTTTAAAATGCTCATCTTGACTAGTCAAACACATCCATTCGGTTGATGAACCCTTAAATTGACTTTATATTCATGAATAATTAAAAGAAGCTCAGTTTAGGGTTAACTTTCAATACCTTGGTCCAAGAGGGGTAGCCTTGATTGCATGCTTGTAGAAGCTTTGTTTGTGTCCCAGGAGCCTAGGGATGGAGCCTCTGGTCTGGTCTCGTGGTGAAATGCCTAGACCCAAATTTGACCAAGGCCGATTTGGGGGCTTGCTCGAAGTCCACCTTAGGGTGGTCCGATGATGGGGCTTTGTGGGGGATCTTCCTCTCTTGATGTTGAGATGGTGTGGGCGCAATTAATTTAAATTTGCTGGAGGTTTGGAGGATGTCATGTTTCGGCCTTGAAATTGAGCTTCAAAATTGAACTCGAGCAACAAATTGAACTTGAGCAATGGCTTTGAGTGGCTAGGAAAGGTTTTATTAAGCTAAAGAGGTCTTCAAGAAGCACTGGAAGAAATTTTACAGAGTGTACAGAGTATTCCCAGTGAATTTCAAGCTCTCTCTTTTTGGCCATGGAGGGGGAGTGTAAATAAAATGGCCTAGGCTGGCTGCCTGGACTAATTGAGGGGTGCATTTGGTTGCTTATGTGAAGGGCAGAGAAGCTCCAATGAGTAGCTGGGCTGATTTGGCCTTCTGATTTGAATTGGGTGAAAATCCCTTGTCTTGTCCATGGTTTTGGCTATTTTCCAGCCATCAAGGTGGCTGGTCGGCCATGCATTTGTCACCTCTTGGCTCAGGAAAGTCACAGGGAAGTCAGGGGTGGCTAATGATGATTATCTCCTAAGGGTAAGTGATGATGTTGGAGATATTTCAAGTTAGGTCCAAAAATGAGATAAAATCCCTTAATTTGGGGAGCCATTGGTCCATAGCTTGTCATGGTGGTTTTAGTAGGGTTAAGCCTAGTCTTATGGAAGGTTGCCAACTAATGGCTGTGGTGGAGTTAATTTGATGGCTTTGGGGTGGTTCGACTACATTTAGTGCATGGGTCCAAGTGGGTGCAAATGACCAAAAATTGGGTTTGGGATAGGCTAACCATGTCAATTGGCCTAATTAATTATTTTATTTGGTGTAGGTGATTGTAAGGAACAATTTTGGTGGTGGTGGAGGATGGAAAGGGTTTTGAGTTCAATTGGAGGGTCAATTTGAAGGATTTTGGAGATTTGGTCAATTTGGGCATATTGGGCCAGACTTGGGTCTAGATTTGGTTATCCTTGGGCTAAGTCCAACTTGATTGTTGAAAACGGTCAATTGGAACCTCATGAAGAATTTTCAACATGAATTGGGTGCCAATTTTGGGGTTAAGGCAATCAATTTGGTGAAATTTGGGGACATAATCAATTTGGGGCTTTTTTGGATTTGGGTCATAATTTAGGTCAAATTTAAATGAAATTGAGTCTTCATCAAGACTAATTGATGGTAAAATTTGATGTTTAGGAATGTTATAAAGAGTTTTCAACATAAATTATTCTCAATTGAGTGGGTTATGGGTTCAATTTGATGAGATTATGTCATGTGACCAAAATTGGGGGTTTGGCTTAAATCAAAATTGGGCTCAAATCATGGGCCAATTAGGCTTGGATTTGGTTTACATATGAAGGGTTATTTTTAAAATTGAATTTAGAATTGAAATTGATGGGAATAGGGTCCAAATTGAGATTAGGATTGAAATTTGGGGAGATTGGGGTCAAATTGATGGACATTTGAGTTGAATTTAGGAAAATTTGGGCCTGTAACGGCAATTTTGGGGATCTTGGTCAAAGATGGTCAAATTGGCCAAATTTGGTTAGGTGGTAGTTGAGAAAAATGAAATTAGAAATATTAGGAATATTTTGGGAATTTTTGGAATTTTTGAAATTTTGGGCTAAGGAGGGGCATTTTGGTAATTTGGCATTTTTTGGTGATTTTGGGTACTTTGGGTGTTTTCAAAAGGTTTGAAATGATTTTTGATCAATTTTGGGTATTTTGAATAAATTTGAGAATTTTGGCCAAATTTAGGGTCCCAAGGGTATCTAGGTAATTTGAGAGAGTTTAAGGGCAAAAGGCTAAGTTGGGCATTTTCGCAGAGTTGGGGTGCCAATCACCATAAATAAGCCATGGACCAATGGAAACCCTATTTGGGTCCTCTATGTACTGGTCCTAGCTAAACCCTAGCCTAGGGCTAGTAGGTTTAGGGGACCACCTACATGAGTTTCTCAAAGGCTCAAGGGACTAAGGTTAGAAATTTAGGGTTTAGGGTTGTGAGTGAGTGTGACTGTGGATTGTGAGTGCTTTAGCTCTAGGCCAACATGGCCAACACCCAGGGTCAACCCTAAGGTCAAACATTCATAAGGTGACTCTCCTCGAGCTCCCTCATAGTGACCCCACCTACTAAGTGCTAGAGATTAGGACCAATATGTGGAACTTCAAGTTGAGTAAAGAAGAGTTTATAATTTCTAATGGTGAGGGTGCCTTTTCTAGTTTTTAGAATAGTCAATAGGAAAGTCCTATGGCTAGACCTTAGGCTACTAAAGAGGAAGACTATACCTCAACCAAAAATGAGGTCAACAAGGTCATACTAGAATCTCTTGTGGATTTTCTACTTCTGGGCACTCCGAGCATTATGGGGTTCTTGGTTTCTTACCTCCAGCATTACTTTCTGAATGCAAGTGATGTATACCCACATGCATTTTTCCTCTCTTCTTGATCTAGAGCAATGTTTTTGTATCCTTCCTTCGCTTTTGCACATAACAAGATGCCCTAAGATGAGCTTTCAGAACTCTAAAAAGGATGGGATGATTCCATCCGGAAGGTTGTTAAACCACTGGTGTACAGGCCTCTTTCAGCATGGTCATAAAAAACCAGCACTTAATGATGTCATTAATCAACAAGACTCTGACCAAATGATGATTTGAAAGAAGCAAGATGGTTGGCTTAGTCATTCTTCCATTTATAAGGATCAAAGTGAGGAATTCTCAGCATTGTAGAGGTACAGTTTTCAATATTTTTTTGGAGAAAATGATGCCTGCAACTGGCCAGGTGAACTCTCCCACTCGGTTGGCCCATTGTTGGACTACCGATGTAGATGTTGTGTTATCTGCCAATAGGGAATCCTCTGACCCCTCATTTGGTCGACCACTGGCCCGACCTTTAGACACATGTGGGTTTTTGAGGGGAGCTCTCTAGGGGCAAGTTCCTTGAGTCTCTTCCTCCAAAGGGGAGATTGGACGTTCTATTGAGTCATGGTTACCTGGTGAGCCTTTATTTGGTCCATTATTTGTGCTCGCAATGCCTGATCCTCCTCCTGTATGTCTCGACATGTTGTTAGTCTATTGAATTCCATAGTGGCCATGGCTCTAAGCCAGGATTCTCCATCGTAATTCACTTCATTTCTCGTTTGTGGTATGTTCAGGCTCACCGCACCACCTTTACATTGTTGAATCCCAAATTGTCTTTTGAGAATACATACCCTGAAAGTTAAAGTTGTGCAAAAGAGAACGAGAGAGAGGGAGAGAGAGAGAGAGGGAGAGAGAGAGAGTAGTGCAGACTGAACTCAATGGAGAGGAACCTGAGGAAGAAATTCTTTTATCCGTCGTTAGGCTCCCTTTTCATAGGATCCTGCTTACATGGTTATGGAAAGGTGGGAGGGTTATGGAAAACATCTTTAATATAATTAATATGCTAGTAATATCAGATTTACATCATAAATGGAATGTGGTACGATAGTTATTGGCGGATCAACATGCTTCAACTTGGTATGTCGAAGTGACCTACTGCATGGTGGTCGCTTCTGCTAAGATAGACCAGTCAACTAGTCGAGATCGGTCGGCCTTTTCGGAATCCTTGGCAATTGGAGCCGTAAAATGGTCCATCAGTTGGATCCAGCAGTATTGAAGGTCAATTGATTCGATCGAGTTATCGGTCTTCAGATAACCAATTCACATTGTTGAACTCAATTTTGAGGTCTTTCTTTTCTTCCATCTTCCCATACCTTAAAATCTAGCCTTGGGGTTTTCTATTTGACCCTTTTAGAGGACTAGACTGGAACTCACACCACTTAATTCGAGCAATTTCTTTGCTCTTTGAAGTCTCATATGGATGGTTTTTAATCTTTGACATCCAAATGAGTCGATGTCGATTGAAAAGTCGACATAGAGTCGATTGAAAAGTCGACATATTGAAGCTCAAATTAAGCTTCTATAGGAACTTGAAAGATATAGGTGGAACCCACGACGTTCGACGTTTGACTTTCTGCCAAGAACAATATGTTGGACTATGGTTGTCGTTTATGCGAGGACCGGTCATTAATTCGCACATTAAGCGACTCCGATTGAACCAAAATAACTTCTATTGGGACGATGCGCGCGAATTAAAGTTAAATTGGTACGATATTCGACGAACTTGTCTGGGTGACCTTGGATGACGAAACAGACCACTCCAATGCATCCGGAATGTCGATTTTAGCTGAAAAGAATATATATCTTGATAGGGTTCCGAGTTGGATTAAGTTGTGTATAAATTGATAAATTTTGAATAGAATAATATTTTTTTATTTATTAAATTCAATTAAATAAAAAAAAGCTACGCTTCTTTCCCCACTCACGCCTTTTTCCTTCATGCCCTAACCAAACCCTCGCCTCCCTCATTCGACGATTCTCTCATTCTCAAAGCTTCCTGCCAATTTTCCGGTCACCTTCCTTCTTTCCGACTCTCGCCGCCAGTTGATTTGTCGGTAACCCTTCTCTAACAGATTTTCCAGCCCAATTGAATCCAGTAACCTTCCTACTCTTGATTTTGGGGCCTTTTCATTCTTTTTTGGGTGTTTCTCCTCACCGCCGGTAAGCCCCTCTCTCATCTTCGCCTACAAATACCCCCTTGGGGAAGGATTGTGGGTTAGCATTTTTTTGTTTGGATGATTTGAGGATTTCTTTCTTGGCTTACAGTTTTCTTTACGCTCTTTGAAAGCTGTTCGGGGAGAGTTTCGGGGTTGGATTTTTTATTCGTGTGTTAAGGAAGAATTTCGGGTTGGCAGTTCATTTGGGGGTGCTTCGTTCACGTGGTTTGGAAACTTTGCTTATTGCTTCTATGTTCTCTTAAACTTTCTGGAGGCATTTAGAGGTAAGGATTTTCTCATTATTTTATAGATAATCAAATAAGGATTTCTTCATCGTTATATAGATAGTCATGAGGTTTTTATCGAAGCGATATTCATTTTTTTTGTTTCTTGAGAACTTCTTTATCCGTATTAATGTCTGGATTGAAAAATTTTAAGTTTCGGATCTTAAATCTGTGAATCAATATATCTGGCTTCTTTCTCTTATATTTCTACTTCTGTGAACATGAATACTTACCAGAGAAATGACACTACATTTTTGCTTTATAGATGGAAGGAATTTGAGATTCTTTCTTTTATTTGTTGTTGTTAAGCTTCATTGCACTTTGTTGGAAATTAGAGTTTATATATTATTAACTCACTGAGATTGATATTGCCATAATTCCATAATTATTAAATTCTGAATTTATGACAATGAATTGCTGTCATATATCATCGCCATCTCTGGGCAATTGCTTGGAAGAGCAATTTCTTATGCACTACATGTGCTGAAGCTGTGTTTGCTAATTTTGGACGCTCTCATCCTCCTCACTGTTCTTTTATCAAGTAGATTCACTTATATACCATACAATTTGTTTTAGTATTTATATATTCAACACATGAACTTCAATCTTAATATACTTGTTACTTCACACATGTATAAAAATGCATTTTCTACTTGCTAAATGATAAATTGATGGTGTTTTTGATAAAATTTGAAAATTTGGATGATATAAATGTAAAGAGCAAAAATTATGTGTTAAATAAATGAATAAAAAAATTTGATTGTTGGGTATATGAGTTATTCTTTTATTAAAATAAAGTTAGTTTGATTCAGATTTGGAAACAACAACTAATTTTCTCTCGTTACTTCATGGTTTGGATTTCTTGGGGAGAAAAGCAGCTAGCTGTACTTCATTTTATGGTTTGAACTTTTGGGACAATTGCGCCTAAGTTTGCCTTGCTTTATTTATTGGATTTTTTGGAAAGAATTGCAGCCTGTCTTTCTTCAGATTTTGCGGAACTATAGCTTATCCTTTGTTCGTAATCTGAAAAAAAAAAAAGAAATTGGAATCAGATTTGTTGGGTTTCACAATTTGGACATTTTAGAACAACACAAGTAAACTACATTATGGCTTGGTCTTATAGAAAAGAGAGAGATCCAAAACTTTATAGTTTGGATTATGTAATTATTAGATAAGCATATGAAACATCGAGGTGACATATAAGTTCGAGGTGCGGGGTAAAAGACAATGATGCAACGAACCACTAATCTGCTTTTCTTATAGCTGAAAATATAAAATCAATGTTCAATTAGTAAGATACCCTTTCACTTCCTTAAGTCATCGGTAGCTCTAACTCTTCCTTAAAATGTTTAAGAACTGGTAGTTATAAAAGAATAGATACTATAGATACCGCATAGATACTACACTTGTGAAAAGAACATATGATACAGATCTTACACAGATACTACACTTGCTAAGAAAAAAAAAAGAACATATACGACACTACACCATAGACACCACACATTAATTAACACATATAAACATTTGATATCACTTACATATACACTCCACATATCACATATTACACTTCATACAACTCATATAAATACATCACATTCTTGATTGATAAATTTAAAACACCCCACGTACCAAATAATACATCTCATACACCCCACATAGATACACTACACACCTTTAATTGATAAGTTTAAATACTACGCAACAAATATCATCTATTAGACATCTACACACTATACACGATTGATCGATAAATTCAGATACTACATATCACCTATTAGACATCACGCATAGGTGCACCGCACCCTAATAAATTCAGTTACTATCTCGCATGAGTACATTATACTTTTAACAAAATAAGTTCATATACTATTTGGGTTCACCAGTCTATTAAATGATAAGGTTTAGGGTTGCCCGACTATAAGTGTGATTCGTTGGAGACTTCTAATTGATATTGATAGGTTGACTTTGATATATCAGTAACCTGGAAAATCAAGAAAAAAAGAAGAAGTCTAGTTTGAGCCTAACCCTGAATATAAATGGCTTATGTTAGCTTATCACTTTAGTCACTTAATTAAAATAAAAAAAGGTTAGTTTGAGATGTCACTGAATATTCTTCAATATCTTCGACATCACCTATTTTTTGCTCATTTAGATTCCGGAAATAACTGTTCATATTTGATCCTATCTAATTTGACTTTTTCTATAAACAATCTTGGAGAATCAAATGTTGAATTTTTGAAGATGAAACCCTGATCTTAATAGAGAGTTTTCTAAGGTGAATTTGGTTGTCTAAAATGTAATTAAGTATATGGGCTTGCCTCTATAGGGAAATAAGAACCCAGATTAATCTAAACTCTGTCTAATCTGTGTACTAGATAGGGGAATTTGTCGGCTATAAATTTTGCAGACCAAAATAAAGTCATAAACTCTTAAGTTTAGATAGTTAAGCCTACCAATAAGTGATACGTTCATCATTCGAGTTGATATATTATTTATAGTATCGTGCTCAGCTATTTAAACTATTAGATATATGAAATCTATATGGCCTCATCATTTTCCAAAAAAAAAAAAAATACTAAAGAATACCATTTTCACAAAATTAAAATTACAATATATATTTTATTAATTTTAAATTTTAAAATCTTATTTTCAAAGAAAAGAAATAGCTGACACACATCATGCTTCTTTAATTCAATGCTTTGATTGTTGAGCCATCATTCTTAGTCATCTGATTTCCTTGTGATTCGTGCTGTCAATTTTGATGCAAGCATTTGAAATAAATTCAATAAAATTAGAAAAATATTCATTTTCAAATAACTTTCAATATGAAGACCAAGCTACTAACTGAAAAAATCTTCCATCTATAATATTCATTAAGGGGTTACAGAACCCCTCTAATATTTTACCCACCTTTCGTCTCAAGAGATAAAAAATGATATCATAAAAGCATGTGAATACTAGGTGCTCACCACACAAGCCAATTGAAGGCCAGAAATAAATTATTGTGCACTACGGATAAAATGACTTCCATTGTTCTTCCAAAAATAATTTATAATATGGTTTTGACGCAATTTTACTTTGATGGATAAAACAAATGATTTAAAATGAAACAAAATTTAATAAAAATAGAAGATGATTAATTATCTTTATTTTTAATAAAAAAAAAAAAACTGCAGATTATTTTAAGAACTAATTTTTTTACTAGTTATTATATGCATATTTATATTTAAACAAATATTTTTATTTATTTATTGTTAACCATTCACATTCCAAAAATATAATTTTTGCAGGAAAGAATTTATTATAATTTTGGATAAAGGAAAAGGGAACAAATTTAAGTTGGTCTGAAATATCGCCAAGATGTTTTTCTAGGAGGATTGAAAAAAAATGCATAAGAAAATAATTAAAAAAAAAAAAAACGTTACACAAAACTCAGCAAACACAAAAACCTTTCCATTTAATCAACTAACTTTTTTTCTCAACAAAGATCTAAAATTAACCTTTCCATTTAATCAACTAACTTTTTTTCTCAACAAAAATCTAAAATTATGAACAATAATTTCATCTGCGAATAATTAATCCGCCTAAGTATCAACAACGTCCAAGTGTCAAGTCATTCCCAAGTAAAAGAACCTTCAAAATCAAAAGTGGTCCTCCGAGGATGGTCTCGGGCGGAGCCACCGCTGATCTGCAGAGGGGACAACAAAAACGACCAAGGTCCAACCACCCATCCATACAAGCCCCGTGGAATTCATGGCAACAATTTCCAAGCTCTCGAACCGGGTCCGTAGGCTCTATTAACTGAAGGCAAATAGCACAATCCGGCGCCGGCTCAAACAAGGGAGATTTCCTCTTTCTCTTGAGAAATCTTTGGTACTCGATAACAGGCAGCTTCTTCTTGAGAGACTGGGCGGTAGATGTTGTCGAAGGCATAGAAATGCCGAGGGACAAGAATAAGAGCTCCGCATTCTCCCATGGTGTCGGCTCTCTTTCAAAGGATGGGTTGAGACCAATGCGATAGAGGAGGAAGAAGATGGTGTATTGGATGAGGCCTATGAGGTAGAGGAAGGAGATGATTGGTCTTGGGATCATTGTAAGCCGAAGATGAAATACTTGTTTGTCCGGCCATCAATGGCTGTCAAAGTTTATATAGGAGACTGAAAGGAAAGATAACGGAGGACTGACGGCTGCATGTAAGTTTCCCAGTACCAACTACTGACTTTCGCTGAAGCTTCCCCTAAACGACGAAAATTAATAAGAATAAAGACAAAGATTTTAGTCAAAACATGAAGAATGCATTTTAAACAATAAGAAAATTTTATTAATGACAAATTCAATATTATTTATATAAGCGGCTAAATGAGTGGCAAAGGACTGGTCCCTTGATTTCGTTTGAAATTCACCTTTTCCAACTTTCGCTCGATATTAATATATATATTATATTATATATATAGTTAATTTCAGTTTTTCTGTTATTTTTTTCTTTTCAAATCGATTCAAATTATTGTTCTTCAAGTTTATTTCTAGATCCAATATTCTTCTAATGATTTTCTCAATTTGCATATTAATTTCATTCTTAATATTTATAAAAAATAGATCTCTATATGATGATTTAAGATCTCCCAAATTTTAGATCAGATTTTCTCTAGATGATTCAAATTCTAGATCAAATTATTATAGGTTACTCTTTTGTCTTAAGTTATCTTCTAGTTCTTTCCCTTGGTGTTGAGGAAATGATGGAGTTGGTCTTTGTATATTTATCGTGGTTGCTGAAATAGATTTTTCTAATTCCTTAAGAATTTCTTCAATTGTCCTTTTAATCTTCTTTTCCTCGTTTCTCAACTCAATGTTATTTTCAACCATATCCTCTAATTCACTTCCACTTCTTAGTTGGATAGTTTTATCTTGCTCACTATTCTTCTCCTTAAGGGTTATCTCAGGGTCACTAGATAAAATCCATGGACGATAACTATTAATTAAATTAATAATCTGCCCCAATTAGTTTTTTATATTTCTAATTGCGGCCCCATGACTCTCCAGCTGACTCGTCATTTGAATCACAACCTCTCTAATAAGAACTTGTTCTCTTCATTCTGTGGGTTGAAGTTAAATCTATGAGGTAAAGAAAGTTCATCGTTAAAATCACCCTAATTATTCCAATTACATGTCCAACTAAACTAATTATCTTCCCAAAATTTGTCTTCACTTCCAAAATTATTATTCCAGTTAAAATTCAAATGATTTTCCCAACATGAATAATAATAATTGGAATAAGAATAATGTATCTCTTGACCAGTTTTAATCCAATGTCCAAATAAATTTTACTTAATAATTGAGGGTCTTTTATTATAATTCAAATCTGAATATTTTATTTATTTAGTTGATCCGCCATGTTTACCATAAATTCATGTAGACTTTTCTGATTCATAATCTTCCTAAAAGTTCTGTCCAAATTTGAGTCATCAATTTTAAGGTCTGCAGCTCCTGAACTACGCATACAAATATAACAACTTAACTAACAGGACATATATCAAAAATATTTTCGGTATTTTAGAATTTTCATTAAAATAAACACATAATAAATAAACACACTATAAAATATTATTATAATTTCCAAATCTAAGTCTTACAGGTTCAACTAAAATTCCCCTAAAGTTCTTACCGTTGCTTCCTTGGCAACGATGCCAAAAACTTGGCCCAACCCACATTTACGTAGATTTTTAAGCTCCGAAAGATGGCCAAAAACTTGACCCAATTTATATTTAAGCGGCTAGTGTGCAAAATAATACTTTATAATGTTTATAATTTGATTTATATTTCACATACTAGGAGTTCTACGCAAGTATATATATCATTTTAAGTAATATAGAGTTTTCTTTTAAGACCCCAATTCGATCCAATAGAGAAATGAAGTAAAAAATCTCTTAGGCAAATTATAGTTTTCTACTATTAGGCCTTAGTTTGGAATGTGAATTAAAGTGGGTTTTCCAATCATTATTCATAAATGAAAATCTTAAATATAAGGATAACTTTTCTGGATAAATTGGTTTTGAGAATTTTGAGATGTTAAAAACTACCCTTCTCGTGTAATGACCTAGATAATGTGTGAGAATAAAATACTTAGATTTTAATGTAACCAATCACAAATAGGAGCATAACTATTCCTTACCCCCCTCCACGCTTGCAAAGAACGGTGAGAATAAAATACTTAGATTTTAATGTAACCAATGACAAATAGGAGCATAACTATTCCTTACCCCCCTCTATGCTTGCAAAGAACGTTGGTTAATCTAGAGACTCTCACCAGCTTGTGTAGTAATGCTGAGTAGATTCTGACCTCTCACTTCCAGAGTACCCACTGTGCTCTCTCCATAGAACCTACTAGAAACCCTTACGATCAAAACTCTAAACCAAATTGATAAAAGAATATAGTATGTCACCCTAGAAACATCAATTCTACGCCTGTCAAAACTTATCTCCTTATCTATTTGCACTCATTTCGAGTGATTGCAACGGCTCTGTCCAAGATGAAATTTGGTACTCACTAATTGGTGAAATCATAGCCATCTCTGCTCATTATATTTTTCAACGGAGTTTAACAATACAAATGACCAGTTTGTAAAATTAATGAAGATCTGATGAAAATACAACCACATTAATTAAATAAGAGATAATTTAAGCAAATCTAAATTTCTAAACTTCTTTTATTTAATTGTAAAGGAAAAGAAAAATGATGATAATGGAATAATTAGTAAAAAGATTGATAAAATTAAGTAATAAATTATGTGCCATCAAGGAACATATATCTTCCTTCTCTCTTTTGAGTGTATAGGTACGCTTAGTATTCTATTAGTTTTCTGCAACTATCTCTCACCTAGAAGCTCCAAATAGAAACAAATCATTAAATTATATTTCCTTAAGAGCTGCATTGATGCCTAAACTATTTTACTAGCCAACCGGTCAATGTGAGTGCACTCAAGTTGAAAGATCACTGCTCTCCCAAGTCTTAGTTTCACTTACAATAAATTTTAGCCAAACCCATTGCCACTTAAGTTATGTCAATAAAGAAAAGGAGATATTACTCATCATATGAAAGTAAGAATAACTCTACCATGAAACAAATTTTTCTACACATGCCACTACTTTATATTAAAAGAAAAAAAGTAAATAAAACTACTTACAAAGCATGAATAAAACCCAAAATAAAACTTCATTTAAATCAATGAAAATCCACTATAAAATATTTACAACAATTATAAGTTAATAAAGAATACAATACTTAGTTTTTTCCCTCTGAAAGAAAATGAAAAATCTCTCCACTAAGTATCCTGTTGATTCATGCTCCACTCATACATCCTTACTCATATATCTTAAAATTCCTCACCAATCTTTCCAGAAAATGGAGAAGTCTACATCACCATAAACTCATGCCAAAATCCTCCTAAAACACTTCTTAATTACTTCTCTAGACTCTCTTAATTACTTGTCATGAGAAGCACCAACACCCTCTTTTTAAAGAGAAGTCTAACACCTCCTTTTTCTAAAAAACACACCCCTTTAATCTAAGAGACACATCCTTTCACTCCAAGAGACACATCTCTTCATTCAAATGCATATAGATTCATTTAATATCATCTTGGGGCGTGCATAATCACCCAAAAACTTCTAGAACATCCTAGAATGATACAAAATTGCCCAAAAGCCATCCAAAAACTGTCTCGAGTGCTATAACACCAGAATCAGTGTTATAGCACCTGTTTCTAGCCGTGACTGGCGCTATGGCATTAGTCTAGGCGATATAGAACCACCCTACGGGCAACACACCCAATTTCCTCCTTTTCGCCCCGTTTCAGCTCTGGTTCGCTCTTAGTGTTTTACCTACAAGATAAACATGAAAAAAACCTTTCTTTAAAGTGTAATTTCATTCAAAAACAAGTGATAAATATAGAGGTGATTAAGCATAGAAAGTCATATCAAAATGCACCCGATCATAATTTTCTTTCTAGCTCAATTTAACTCTAAATTGCACCATTTTTGCTAAAACTCCATTTCTTGCACCTGTAATAAAAAACATGCAAAATAACTTCCTTTAAAGTGCAGTATCATCACAAATATAAAAAAAATAAACAGTTAATGTACACTAAAAATAGTTAATTTTAAGGTTGATCAAATATATATATTAAAAGCTATGACAAATGTGAGAGAGTGGGCAATATTTTTAAGTGAGATGAAAGGCCCCTAACTTTTACGATGGAGATTGCATTTTTTATGTTTGGGCTTTATACGATTGTTAGGAAATTTGTATATTTTAATATGTATGGATAATTTCTCAAAATGGATTCAGGCGGTAGCTGTTCCGAATTGTGATGCTCAAATTGTCACTAAATTTTTAATGAAGAATATCTATAGTAAACTCGACATGCCTATAGTGATCATTAGTGATGAGAGAAGCCACTATAAGAAAACAAAAATTGAGACATTATTTATTAAGTATTGAAGTAAGCACAGGATAGCCACCGGTTATCATCTTCAAATGAGTGGTTTAGCATAAGTATCTAATAGGGAAATCAAATCGATTTTAGAAAAAAATTGTCAAACCTAGTAGAAAGGATTGGTCTATGAGATTAGATAAAGTATTATGGGCTTATAGGACTGCATACAAAACTCATATGAGAATCTCTTCATATAGAATCATAATTGGAAAAGCTTGTCACTCACCAGTTGAACTAGAACATAAAGCTTTTAAGGTTGTTAAGGAATTCAATTATAATATGAAGGAACCTAGTGAGTAAAGATTGTTTCAGTTAAATGAACTCAATGAAATTAGACAATATTCTCATGAAAATGTGATAATTTATAAAGAGAAAATAAAAAAAATTGCATGATTGAAAGATTCTTAAGAAATAATTTAGGGCAGGATAAGAGGCTTTATTGTACAATACTTGACTGAAACTATTTCCTAGAAAACCTAAGTCCAGGTGGTCGGGGCCACTTAATATTGTAAAAAATTATTTTTTTTTTGTGCTACATATATTAAAGCTCTTACAAGCTGTAGGGCATTCAAAGAGAATGGACAAATGCTTAAAGGCTACCTTGGTGGTGAAAGACCTATAGTTAATGTTGCCTTAATGTTGGGTCAACCCAAGTAAATATTAGATTTCTCAGGCTAATGACGTTAAACCAAACATCTTTGGAAGCAATTCAAGTTTACTTTTGTTTTTAGTGTGATGTGAGTTGTTTGTTGTGTCTTGATGTTTAGGTTTGAGAGTGGATGTACTATAGTTTTATTATTTTTCCAACAACTATGCCAATTTATTTTCTTTATATTTTCCTGTTGTACTTAACATTTTCTTTTATTGGTGATCATATGGGCATACTAGATTGGTATTGATTGTTGCTCTGGACTACATGTGAGCTTATCTGTTGTAATATTGTAGTTCTTTTTAATGCAGATTTCAAGTTAAACCATTTGAGCTGAGATTCACTTACTGCTACATACTTGCCTTTTCTGTTTATACCAATATATTTCTTTTGAAAGACTTATGTGGTAGAAATTAAATCATTTTTATTTTCACCTTGCTTATTTTCATGCTTTACAATGCTATACATGTTAAAATTTAAGTTCGACGGGGAAGAAAAATCTTTTAGAAGCTCAACTTTATTTTTCCTATATTACTTGTATTTCAAAGTTATTATGATTTAATAAAATTTTGAGGTATCTGACATTACGTTGAAATTATTGCAATTTGGAGTAAGAAACACATCATATTTTTATTATTTATTCAATGTATATTAGTTGAGACTGGTGTGTAGTGCATTTATACTTTAGATGGTAGAAAAAGATTTAACTATTTTTTTTTACAAAAAGTTATATATTTGTTATCTTAAGTTCACTTGGATATACACTTCATTAGAATTTGGACTCCAGTAAAATCATAAGTTTAATTATTACATATTTCCTTTGAAATTTTTTAAAAAAGTGAAAG
>NW_018250154.1:14443-20103 GCF_001263595.1 Phalaenopsis equestris | reverse complement strand
AAAGAGTGTGATAGGTTTCACTTTAGAGAGCTAATAGTGAAATTTAAAACTATTGAAGGTTTATCACGATATAGTAATCTGACTTTTTTGTTGTGATAGATTGTGTAAAATTTAATTAAACATAATCCATTAATATTCGTATACTATGCAAGTATACATATCGTTAACAAGTAATAATGGAATTTCTATTTAAGGCCCAAGTATCGATCCTAAGGGGAAGGTTTAAATTAGAAATGACAAATTTGCTAGGAAATTCATAGAAAGTCAATTGAAATCACTGTCACTAAATTCAATTGTTGAAATATAATCAAAATTAAATCTCTAAACTATTATCAAATCAAATATGCAAAATTTAAAATAGTAAATACTAATCTATTAACTATGTTTATATAACGGATATTCTTATGTGAAAAAGCATCCTTCCCACTAATATGAGGCTATTTAGAATGAGAAGAGATAAATATTCATAATATGTATTGTGCCAAATAGGAGGATACCGGCTCCCACTTCATAAAAATTCTCTACCCTAACACAGTGCACAGAAAATCATTGGCTAATCTCAGTGTTTAGTCGTGGCTGGGCTAGGAGAATACCGGCTCCCACTCCAGAGCTCTCACTTCTCTTCACCTGAAGGCTAGCTCTCGCTTCAGTTTTTAAATACTAAGAATGAATTGAAGATTTTAGTCTGTCACCCTAAAGGTTCTTTAATTCTACACCCAATAAAGAATATTTCCCTATTTATATGCACTTAATTCCATAAACGATTTTCTCCTTTATGAAATCAAATGTGATCCTTACTCTGTTGTAGAACTCATACTTCATTTCCCAGATCATATGTTTCACAACACATTTTAATAATTCAATTGGCCAAATCGAAAATGAAATTAAGTTCAGAGTTAAAAAAAATCACCACAATTTATTTTACAATTTAAAATTGACATATTCATTTTATCTCTTCATTTCACCATATCTCAGAGTAGGGAGATAGCTAGAGGGAACTACTCAGACTTCATGAGGAAAAAATAACAAAACACAAATTCCATATATAAAAGAAAGTTCATACAACACTAATAAACAAACAATACTTATCTAAAAACTCTTTCTCAAAGCAAATCCTTTGTAGCCTTTCATTAGAAATGCAGTAAGAAGATATCCCTCACTTTTCTCCTTCTCCAACACTCTTACATAAAGTTTTACATTAAATTATACCACAAAAACTCTAAACTATGAAAAAAAATCACGAATTGACTCCAATATGGAAGTGGAATGGAATGATGTGGTGTGAAAAATGAAAGTAGAGGAGTGAAAAACGTAGAGGAGCCCATTTTCTGATGAAATTCACCCCTAAACTATGAAAAAAAAATCACTAATTGACTCCAATATGGAAGTGGAATGGAATGATGTGGTGTGAAAAATGAAAGTAGAGGAGTGAAAAACGTAGAGGAGCCCATTTTCTGATGAAATTCACCCCTAAATAGAGCCCAAGGTCGGTTCTTTAAGAGGTGCGTCCAAAACTTCTTCAAAAAGTCATCCAAATATACCAAACCTTTTAGAAATGGGGTCTGCACTACCTTTGACGCCGTCAACGCTAGTCTGGCGCCATTGGCACCGAGTAAAAAATCTCTACGTTAATTTGTTCTGCACTGTCGGCGCTGCCCTCTGCACTGTCGGCGCTCAGCGCCGACGCTGAGCATTTCTTCAAAAACGTCATTTTGATTTCAAATTTCATTCTTTTTGCTTTCTTTTTTCTTTGAGCCCTTGACGCCGTCAACGCTAGTCTGGCGCCATTGGCACCGAGTAAAAAATCTCTACGTTAATTTGTTCTGCACTGTCGGCGCTGCCCTCTGCACTGTCGGCGCTCAGCGCCGACGCTGAGCATTTCTTCAAAAACGTCATTTTGATTTCAAATTTCATTCTTTTTGCTTTCTTTTTTCTTTGAGCCCAAAAAATCAACAACCTGCAATAAAACATCAAAATACCTCCCATTAAAGTGCAATATCATAAAAATAGGTATAAAATATGGGTCTAAAAATGCATATACTTTTGGTGTATCAAACTCTCCCAAACTTACATGCTATTTGTCCTCAAGTAACTTCTTTACTACATAAAAAATATGACTTATGATAAAGATCTTAACTTTTATACTTCCATATTTTAGTTTTCGAAACATAATAGTATAACTTAAGAAAAATTCAAAACAACTCCAGTTAATTCTAAAGGTGTAAAGATATTCAATAATTAAGTCTAAGGTTTTTGATCCTCTATTTCTTTCAAGAAAAATTGTAATTTGTTATATAAAAGTCACTTAAAGTCACTTTGCAAATTCATTATAAAAAGAACTTCATAAAACTTTATTAATAATTAAGTGAACATTCAAATAAAAAGTTTAGAAAATGTGTTCAAGTCTTTTTCCTTAAGTTGATTCAAGTGAAGATAATTTTTAATTAGGCATCTCCTCAAACTTCTCTCATATATATATATATATATATATATGTGTCAGGATTACTATATCTGGATAGTCTTTAATGCTTTTGAACTTCACTATCTTCTTCTTAAAGTTAAGAAACTTTTTACATTTCTTCAATTAACAAACTTATATTAACGTAAAGATAGTTTATGATATTTCATAAAGTTTCATTCTTTTATTTTTACATGAATCTTTTAAGATTCTTAATACTTCAGAAATACAAATTTTCTTTATTAAAAATAGAAAAATGTAGTCTTATTCTCTTTTACCAAATATCTTAGCCCCTATAATTAACATTTATTATTGAAAAGAATTAACTTTTATTATTGTTATTATTGAAAATTTTTACTTAAAGTTACTATATATTTAGAAACATAAATATAGTTATCCAAAGTTAACCACTAATGCCAAATGTCATGTCAAATTTAAAATTTTGAAAATATAATTTAAGTGAGGACAAATAAAATTAAGTTCTTTCTCTCTTTCGAAAAATGATTTTTCTTCTTCTCCCCCCAAACTTAAATTTTTTAAAAGATTTTTACATGAAGAGCTTTAAAAATAAAGGGTAAAAGAAAACATTAAATACATAAGAAAAATTTATACCTGTTGGAGATTTTGATTTTTAAACATAAATTTTGAAAATACTGCAGGTACTAAAATGAAAACTACAAGGCTAAAAACATTAAATTGCACATAATACATATAAAATTTGCTGAGAAAGAGCTAATCACAAAACAAAACAAAGTGCTGAAAATAACAACAGAACTAAACTAAATTCTAAAAATGAAAACAGTTTTCCACATTACAGTTTCACATAACATAACAACAAAGTATAAACAACATCACAACACAAACAATACAATCACATAGTACAAACACAAACAAACAAACAAAATAGATCACCAGTCATCATCTTCCTCATCATCGACATCTAGCTTCTACTGCTGATATGGAGTAGAAGTAAGGCGAATAGGGAACAAAATTGTATGGTCACCCCTCAGGTATCTCACTAAAGCATCATCATAAGCAACATCATACTCAAATTTCTGGCGAATCAGATCATCAGTGTGAGCATTTCTGGCCTCTGTATTCTGCATCTTATGATCCACCCTCAAAATATCTCCTTATTGTATCATCATCTGATCAAACAACTCCCTGTTGTCGGGGGTCACTTGAAGTAGGCTCACTAGGGGTTCTAGAAGTAGAAGGAATATCCCTGGCCTGCCTTCCAGATCTCCAATCAACATGGGACACATAAGTCTTGATGTTGGCAGGCCCAATTGGTCTTCGAGGCTCAATCCTCTCCTTATTAGGTCTGAATTCAACTCCTGTCTGCTCACAAAGTGTGTAAATAAGAGCAGGGTGTGCCAATCCACCAGTGGTCGTGGTCTCTCCCGTCTCTCCCAAAGCAATAGATCGAATGTTCATATAAATGATAGAGCCTACATTTATATCCATCAATTGCTGAATAAAATTACTGAATACAGTAGTTCATGGTGGCTCTATCCTTTGTCACTTCACTATGATGATTTGTTGGAGTCATCCTCGCATAAATAAAATAGTGTCAGACTTTAGAGATTAAATTTAACATAGAAAGGGGAAAACTAACTTTAACTTTATTTTTTATTTCCAAGCCCCTGTCTCACTAGTCAGAAAAGAAATAACTTCATCTAAAGTCTGATCTATAACAGAAAAAGAATGATACTGACATCTATACACATCTTCTATAGAATAAAACTCATTTATTTTTTTTGGAGTAAATTCTACCCTTTTTCCACGAACAAATACATAATCATCAGAAGCTTCAGGAAGGTTGGCATAAAATTCCATTACAATCCTAGTTATTGCATCGACAATAAAATAGCAAAAAATTTCCCACTATCGAGAAATAATCAAACGTTCAATTTCTCCTCCTAGATTTTTAAAACCTCGGTCCTGAATTACTTTCTTATT
The DNA here is from genome assembly GCF_001263595.1 of Phalaenopsis equestris. Classification (NCBI taxonomy): domain Eukaryota; kingdom Viridiplantae; phylum Streptophyta; class Magnoliopsida; order Asparagales; family Orchidaceae; genus Phalaenopsis; species Phalaenopsis equestris. The sequence goes on along the minus strand of NW_018250154.1, from coordinate 15,683 downwards.
TTCACAAATTATTTTCACAAATAATTTTCACAAATACTATGAAATCGAGCACTGGCACTAAAGCTAACAAATCTCTGCTCGTCATATTCTACTTTCCTTTTGCTAGATCTATGTTCCATAAGAAATCTTGAAAAATTTGAATAAATTCTAAAATTCCAAAAATCAAAATGTAAAACATTTTAAACTTCAAATCACTAAATAAGAGTTCATCACCAAAGGATTTTCTCAAAAATCTCTCAAAAAATTACCATATTTTTGGATCCATGCAATGTGAGATAAATCCTTGGTGAAAATCAAAATTTTTTGGTTTAAAGTGTAGGTCTTATCTAGAGAAGATGAAATCTGAAGTCTTTTAGTCTCTAAATCACCTCAAATCCACCCAAAATCAAGCCATAGCCGCCCAAACCGAAGGTTGAAGATGACTTAAGCGAAAAAATGGTGGCCACAGTAAAAATTACAAATTTATAGGGGTTAAAATCTGCAGTCGGGTTTAGGGCGCCGGCGGCGCCGATTCTAAGGCTCGAAAAATTCTATATTTTGATTTTTTTTAATTTTCAATTTCTTATCAACTCAATCCAAAAATTTTTAGTACAAAAATTTTTAGTATTTAAACACAAATTTTTACCTAACAATAATTCACAAAACAAAAGATTTCACAAACACCAATTTTCACAAACAACAAAAAACTAATTTTTATATATGAAAGTACATTTTTACAAACACAATTTTTAATTACACAATCACACATATTAAATAAACTAATTATAAATAAGCATTGAAATCAAGCCACAACACTAAACACTGTCACAAAACTATACACACAATCAAAGTTCAAAGTTCTAAAGCAAAAAATAATAAAAAAACAAACCAAATTAAATCCACACAATTGCACTAAATATATATAATGTTCTAAAATAGATAGAAAATTTAAAGTCTTCAGTTATTATGACTCTTCTTTAGTGCTTTCTCCTCCTCTAATATCTCGCATAGATTGGTAATGAACATATAAGTTGTAGAAGGATTGGTACGGGAATTGATCTGTCAAATTTTATTCAATCCAACCTTTTTCTTTAAATATCCAAACTAATCCTGCTTCAAAAGTTCCAGTGTGATCAAAATTTTCTTTCATTCTCCAATCTAGGTGATCAGAAAGGTATTTAAGATCTCCTACTGCATTCATAATACTCTGAAGTTCCCTTTCAATTTTCTTTAATTTCTTTTCCAAAGCAAGCGAACTTCC
>NW_018250154.1:13815-14293 GCF_001263595.1 Phalaenopsis equestris | reverse complement strand
TCTTTGGTAACTCTACTAATTTTCATAGTAGGGAGTAATTTTGCAGCAATAAAGAAATGTCATTGCTTCGAAATTAAATTAAGTAAGGAAATGGAGAAACTAACATATCCTTCATCTCGTATCTCCCACATATCACTTTCATCCGTCAGAAGATTATACACGTCTTGCATCAAATCTTGTGTAGGAATGAAATTTGTATAATGACAGATTGGAATGTTGTTGATCATATATAATTCATTAATCCTTGTAGGAGTAAATGGTACAACCTTACCTCATACAAAGACAACACCTTGAGTAATTTCATATAAGTTTGCATAAAACTCTTTCACCACAGGTACGACAACCGTAGAAATAGTGTAACACAGAAGTTCCCAATACCTTTGCATAAAGATTTTATCAATCGGACCAGTAGGATTGATCACTCCATGATTTGATCACTCCATGATATTAATCAATCTCCTCTTCGTAATAACTTTAT
>NW_018250154.1:12760-13756 GCF_001263595.1 Phalaenopsis equestris | reverse complement strand
AAAACTCTTTTGTTGAAAACTCCATGCCTCAAAGTATTTCTGGAATGGGAAGCCATGAAATCCAAAAATAGGAAGTTACTAGGCGTCCAAGAATGTTTCTAGGATTTTTTAAACTCGTCCTGGTGGTTATTATGAAGTAAAATAGCAGCAAAGCCTGCCAAAAGTTGTCTAAAATGGTCCAACCACACTCGACGTCGTCGGCACACCTGATTGGTGTTTCCGGCGCTGATGTACGTTATCTAAAGCGATGTCGACGTCCATTCTGGCGTCGTCGGCGCTAGTGGCCAAAATTGCGATTTTCATTTTTTTTATTCAATTCGATTCCAATTTTTTTCTCCAATACCAATATTTGACTTAATTTATAAAAAATGCAATTGTGTAGGATTATTATCTACTCATATAAAAGACACTTAACAAACTAAACAATAATACATAGTACGCGCTTGGTTTAACGTCGTCAGCCCGACATACCATTTGTTTAGTTGGGTTGACTTAAAATTAAAGCTTCTTTAATTTGAGGTATGTGCCCTTCATAATAATGTTTCAAACGATGCCCATTAACTTTAAATATCTTTCCAAAGTTAGGATCTTTAATAACAACAGTTCCATAATGATAGACTTTAATCACTTTAAACGATCCTAACCATCTGGATTTTAGTTTTCTTGAAAACAATCTCATTCTTGTGTTATAAAGTAGAACTTCTTGTCCATGTTCAAATTTCTTCTTAAAAATCTCCTGATCATGCCATATTTTCATTTTCTCTTTATAGATTTTTTGCTTTATAATATGCTTCATTTTTAATCTCCTCAAGTTCATTGAGTTGCAAAAATCTTTTCTCACCAGCATCCTTTAAATTAAAATTAAATTGTTTAATAGCCCAAAATACTTTAGGTTCTAATTCTACTGGTAAATGACATGTTTTTCCAAAAATCAATCTATATGGGGACATTCCTATAGGAGTTTTATAAGCAGTTTTATATGCCCATAATACAGTA
>NW_018250154.1:9095-12245 GCF_001263595.1 Phalaenopsis equestris | reverse complement strand
AAATGTCCTCCAAATTCAGAATCATGACATCTTTCTATTATCTGTTGAGTTTCTTCAAAAGGCACATATCTTCGAATAATTAAATTTTTACATTATTTATATAAATATGGGTCATCCCAAAAATAGAATCATAGATAAATTTCTTTAATTGTGGATTCTTGATATTAGGTGGTAGAATGTCACTTACAATATAGTTTACGATATCAGCATACCACGGTACACCAATTTCATCAAGACTATATAAATGATCATCAGGGAATTTTCCTAAAATTTAATTTGCAAAATTAGTTAATATTTATATTTCTATTTTAGATAAATGATCAGCTATTTGATTATCACTTCCCTTTCTATCTACAACGGCAAAATAAAACTCTTGCAATAGAAGTATCCATCTAATTAATCTTAGTTTAACATCCTTCTTTTGCATCAAGTATTTAATAGCAGAATGATCTGTATGCACTATACATTTAGTTCCAATTAAATAAGATCTAAATTTATTAAAGGCATAAACAATAGCTAATAACTCTCTTTCGGTAGTAGTATAATTAATTTGAGCATTAATTAGAGTTTTACTAGCATAATATATAACTTTAAAAATTTTGTCGTGCCTTTGTCCTAATACAACCCCAATAGCAAATCACTAGCATCACACATCATTTCAAAGGATTTCTCCCAGTCAGGTGGTACTATTATAGATGAAGTGATTAATTTTTTCTTTAATAATTGAAATGTTGTTATGCATTCCTCACTAAAATCAAATTTCGTATCTTTTTTCTAAAAGTTGGCATAGGGGTTTCGTTATTTTTGAAAATTTTTTTATGTAGCGCCTGTAAAAATCAGCATGACTTAGAAAACTTCTCACCCCTTTAACATTATTAGGAGGTGGTAATTTTTCTATAACTTAAATTTTTGCAGGATCAACTTCCATGCCTTTTTTAGAAATTTTATGCTCAAGAACAATACCTCTTGCAACCATAAATTGAAATTTTTCCCAATCTAAGACTAGGTTCATTTTTTCACATATCTCTAGAAATTTTTCTAAATTATTAAGGCATAACTTAAATGAAGTCCCAAATACAAAAAAATCATGCATAAATACTTCCATTCCATGCTATATAAAATTGCTAAAAATTGACATCATGCATCTTTGAAATGTTGCAGGTGTGTTGCATAGTCCAAAAGACATTCTACGAAAAGCAAATGTTCCATATGGGCTTGTAAACGCTGTTTTCTCTTGATCCTCTGAAGCAATTGGAATTTTGTGATATCTGGTATATCCATTTAAAAAGCAATAGCATTTGTTCCCAGCCAATCTATCCAACATTTGATCTAGAAAGGGCAAAAGAAAATGATCTTTTCTGGTGGCCATATTTAGTTTTCTATAGTCAATACAAATTTTCCAACTAGTTACTTGTCTTATTGGTAGTAATTAATTTTCTCATTTTCTTCAACAGTCACTCCTCTTTTCTTCATAACACAGTGAATTAGTCTTACTCATGCACTATCTGAAATAAGATATATATAATTCTAGCATTTAATCACTTTAAAATCTCTTTTTTAACAACTTCTTTCATTATTAGTTTTAATCTTCTCTGAGGATCTGCTTTAGGTGCATACTTCTCATCTAAAAAAATTCTATGCATACAAATTGAAAGACTAATTCCTTTAATATCCGCTAAAGTCCATCCAAAAGCCTTTTTATACTTTTTCAACATCTCTATCAACTTTTGCTCCTGAATTTTAGTTAACTCAGAAGATATAATAACAGGCAATATATACGACTCTCCTAAACATACATATTTTAAATGGGCAGGTAATATCTTCAATTCAAGTTTAGGTGGTTTAATACTTCAAGGAATAAAATTTTTATTATCATTTTCCAGCAAGTCTAATGCTTCAAATTTTTCCTTAATATAATCTAAATCTTCTTCTTTTACTTCATTTTTAGTATAACAAATTTCTCCTTGCTTTAATTTATCTTTGAATTCATTCTTAAACTACTCATTACTTAGATAATCAACTCTTTCTATTCTGAAACGTTCGTTATCTTTCTCTATTGCAGGATATTTCATAGCTTTTGTTTTATTAAATTTCACTTCTTGATCATTAACTCTCATCATTAATTCTCCTTTTTGCACATCTATTATAGCTCTCTCTGTTGCGAGAAATGGTCTCCTTAAAATAATTAGAATCTCTTTAGCTTCCTCCATATCCAATATTATAAAGTCTACAAGGAAAATAAATTTATCCGAAAATAAATTTATCCAGAAATTTATCCAGTTTTACTAGCACATCATTTATAACTCCTTTTGGATAAGTTATTGATCGATCAACTAATTGAAGATTTACAGTAGTAGGGGAAATTTCTCCCAAATCTAAACATTTAAAAATTGATAAAGGCTTAAGATTGATACTCACCATTAAATCAGATAAAGCTTTTTGGTAAAACTTTTCTCCAACTGCACAAGGTATAACAAAACTTCCAAAATCTTTTAATTTTTCAGGAAGCTTTTTCTGAATAATAGCACTACACTCTTTACAAAGTGCAACGGTCTCATGATTTGTAAACTTCATTTTCTTGTTTAATACATCCTTCATAAATTTAACATAACTTGACATTTGATCCAAAACTTCAACAAAAGGAATATTTATCGTTAACTTCTTAATGATTTCCACAAATTTTGTAAATTATTTATCTTTATTCTTCTGTTTCAGTCTTTGAGGAAACAAAGGTAATGGTTTTTCTATAGGGCTTTGTGTTTGTTCATTTTCCTGTTAATCATTTTCCATTTCTTCCTTTTCTTTATTAACTTCAATTTTTCTTTAGATCCTTGTTTCAACTTCTTTTCCTCTTCATAATTGAATAGCTTTAATTTGTTCTTTATTTTGATCTTTTGGATTAACTTTCATAGTATTTGGAAGAATTACAGAAGTTTTATTACTATGTGCAGCAGCAATATGTCCTAATTGATTTTCAATATTTCTAATACCAGACTCTTGATTCTGTATTTAATTTCCCATATTCAACATTACTTCTTCCATCGTAAACTTTTTTTCCTTAAATTGTGGGTTAGTGTTGAAGTTAAATCCCGAAGCATAATAAGGTCGAAAATTAGGATTTCCTTAATTGTTCAGATTTCCGTATGGATT
>NW_018250154.1:7627-9003 GCF_001263595.1 Phalaenopsis equestris | reverse complement strand
CTCTAATACTGGGGGTACTTGAGAATAATTCATTCCCATTTAATCAATCTTTTTTGAAATAGTAGCAATTTGAGATGCCAGAAAATACATTCCATCAGAATCATGAATACTGGCAACTCTCTTAGGATCTACCCTTTCAGAGGGCCATTGAAAATTATTAGTAGCAATTTCTTCAATTAAAGAATATACTTCATCAAAAGATTTTGACATTAATGAACCACCCGCAGCAGTATCTATAATAGATCTCAGTGATCCTACTAATCCATTGTGAAATGTTTGAATTATTAACCAATCTAGTAAAGCATGATGTGGACATTTTTCTAAGAAGATTTTTAAATCTTTCCCAGGCTTCATATATCGATTCCCCTTCAAACTAACAAAAAGATGTAATATCATTTCTAAGCTTAGAGGTTTTCGAGGGTGGAAAATATTTAGCCAAGATTTTTGTGATAGTTCTCCCCAAGTTCTAATAGATCCAGGTGCTAACAAATTTAACCGAGCCTTGGCTTTATCCTTTAATGGAAAAAGAAAAAGTCTAAGCCTAACAATATCATTAGACACTCCTTCATATTTAAATGTAGCACAAATTTCAAGAAAACGAGAAAGATGTAAGTTAGGATCTTTAGTAGGTGATCCTCCAAACTAATTATTTTGTACTATTTGGATAATAACACGTTTAAGCTTAAATGAATTAGCAGCAACATCAGAATTTTGAATAGTCAAGTGAACTTCATCTGTTGTCGGATTTGCATAATCTTTTAAAAGTCTTTGTCGATTTTCATTTATTGGATTATCTAAGTTATTTGCCATTTCTTGTAAACTTTTAATTTCTCTTTGTTATTTTCAAATTTTTCTAATAGTATGTTCTAATTCTGAATCGTAAGTTACTAAACTTTCAGATTCAATATTTCGCAAAAATAAATAAAGCAAGCAAAGTAAAACACTCTAATAAAAATATTTCTTCTTAGGTTTTTGAATTAAAATTTTTTTTATGGTATATATATTATCTCTAAATTTCCTAATTTATCAAAACTATTTAATTCAACTGTTACCTTCCCAAACCAACAACGCTGACAATGACGCCAAAAACTTGATCCAATTTTTTTGTTGCGATAAATTGTGTAAAATTTAATTAAATATAATCAATTAATATTTGGATTCTACGCAAGTACATGTATCGTTATCAAGTAATAATGGACTTTCTATTTAAGCCCTAAGTATCGATCCTATGGGGACGGTTTAAATTGGAAATGACAAATTTGCTAGGAAATTCTCATAAAGTCAATTGAAATCACTGTCACTAATTTCAATTGTTGAGATGCAATCAAAATTAAATTTCTAAACTATTATCAAATCAAATATGCAAAATTTAAAAC
>NW_018250154.1:875-7600 GCF_001263595.1 Phalaenopsis equestris | reverse complement strand
AATGAGGCTATGGTAAAATGAGAAGAGATAAATGTTCATAATATGTATTGCGCCAAATATGAGCAATTTTATTTCTCTATCCTGTTACAATGCATAAAAAATCATTGGATAATATCAGTGTAGAGTCCCTAAATCAGTGACTAGGCTAGGAGGATGTCGTAGGAGGATACCGGCTCTCACTTCAGAGCTCCCACTTCTCTTCACCTGAAGGCTAGCTCTTGTTTCAATTTTTAAATACTAAGACTGAATTGAAGATTTTAGCCTCTCGTCATACAGGAATATTTCCCTTTTTATTTTCACTTAATTCCATAAATGATGCTCTTTTTTATGGAATCAAATGAGATCCTTACTCTGTTGTAGAACTCATAGAACTCATACTCCATTTCCCAGATCATATGTTTCACAACACATTTTAACAATTCAATTGGCCAGATCGAAATGTAAATTAAGTTCGAAGTTAAAAAAAATCATCACAATTTATTTTACAATTTAATATTGGCACATTCATATTATCTCTTCAAGAATATTTTCCTATTTATTTGCACTTAATTCCATAAACGATATTCTCTTTTATGGAATCAAATGTGATCCTTACTATGTTGTATAACTCATACTCCATTTCCCGGATCATATGTTTCACAACACATTTTAAGAATTCAATTGGCCAGATCGAAAAGTAAATTAAGTTCGGAGTTAAAAAAAATCATCACAATTTATTTTACAATTTAATATTGGCACATTCATATTATGTCTTCATTTCACCAGGGAGAAAGACAGAGGGAACTACTCAGACTACATGAGAAATAAATAACAAAACATAAATTTCATACATAAAAGAAAGTTCATACAACACTAATAAACAAACAATACTTATCTGAAAACTCTTTCTTAAAGCAAATCCTTTGTAGCATTTCCAACACTCTTACAAAAAGTTTCACACTAAATCTCAACAGAAAAACTCTAAACTATGAAACCAAAATTACTAATTGACCCCAATATGGAAGTGGAATGGAATGATGTGGTGCAAAAAATGAAATTAGAGGAGTGAAAAACGTAGAGGAGCCCGGTTTCTGATGAAATTCGGCCCCAAAGGGAGCCTAAGGTCGGTTCTCCAAGAGGTGTCACCAAAAACTCTTCAAAAAGTAGTCCAAATACATCGAACCTTCAAGAAATGAGGTCTGCACCGCCTTTGGCGCCGTCAGCACTGAGTGAAAAATATCCGCGTTAATTTGTTCTACGCTGTCGGCGCTGAGCAATTTTTCAAAAACTTCATTTTGACTCCAAATTTCATCATTTTTGTTTTCTTTTTGCTTTGAGCCATAAAAATCAACAACCTGCAAGAAAACATCAAAATATCTTCCATTAACGTGCAATTTTATCAAAAATAAGTATAAAAAATGGGTCTAAAATGTATATATTTTTTGTGTATCAGTAATCCTCATTAAAGTAAAGCTAAGGATTTAAAAATAAACAACATACAAAAGCTAGGAAAAAAGGGATTAAACGAGAAATATTAAGGGAGGAGAAGCTTAAGGAGAAGCCTTATCAAAAATTTGTTTTACTGTCTTCATTCTAAAGCTAAAACATATTACATTCCTAAGCTTATGTGCATTCAAAGTGAGTGTAAAAGTTACTTTTTTTAAATGGAGTACTTAAATTCTTTTTTTACACCATCTAAAATACTTTAGTTAGCAACCATGTACACTTTTGTAAATTGAATAGAAAATCAGGTTTTTCCTAATTAGATTAAAGGTTTTCTCATACCCTTAATATAGACCGGATTGCTAGAATTAATTTAAATTTACTTTATGTATTTCTTGAAGCAAAATTGTAGATAATTTTAATGAAACCCATTCCCTCAAAGTAATAAAATTGATTTTAAAAACTCTAGTGTCACTTGAGGACAAGTAATATTTAAGTTTAGGGAATTTTGATTTGGCTTAAAGCATGCATAACTTCCTTTATCTTAATAATCATCAATCAAATTAAGCTAAGTAATATTTCTATAGGATTTAACATCTAAAATTGATTGAAGTATGATAGTATTAGTTTGTAAAACTTTAACCTAATTTTGGTTCCAGGCTCAGAACAAATCGTAGTTAGCTAGAATTTCTCTTAAGTCTAATTCTCTCACTCCCTGTGGGATCGACATTCCCGACTAAAAAAATGGATATTTTTGACAAGACATGTATACTCGCGGGTCACCCAAGAGTATAAGAGCACCTGAATCAGGGTGGGGTCAATCAGGTTCCTGATATTAGGATGTAGCTTAGTCGCGATGTATGAAATTTCACCGGTGTCCCAATATAAATGGGTTGATATTTACATTTTCTTATGCATTCTATGTTTTTTCATCCATTTTTTCAATTAACTATTTCCCATTTTTCTCTTCTAGCTTTTGATTGCATGGCAAAAAGAAAATCACTAATGTGCTTTGGGATGCTCCTTGCAGCCGACTGATCAACTTTTACATCGGTCAAAACTAAGGTTCTCGAGATGGCCTTCATTTTTGATGTAGAGTTCCATTTTCATATCATTGGCCCAAACAATCAGGCAGCCAACTAAATTACAACGTTCTGACAATCTATGAAGATGAATTCCACAATATTATCTGGCGGTTTCCATGCGAAGAGTTCAGATCCATCATAAACCATTATGACGTGGCCCTCACACAAATCAAGTAAACATTGATTGTGACAATTATGTTGTACGTTGTCTATTGTCATTGAATAGAGATTTCATAGTCACATCCTCCGGTGTGTTATTTTTTCGGTGGAGCCAGATGACTGTGGTTTTCGATTTGACAAAAAAATTCCAATTAACTGTTCTTAAGAACAAGATAAAGAGTTGGAAGTGCTGTTTAGTTCTTGAGTTGGCCAAGGATTGGGAGATCCAAACTTGTCACATCGGAGGGGTTACAAGAAGGAGAAATCTATGCCACTTTAGATTCGGACCATCTCTTTAGTAATTGAAGGGAATTAATTGTTCGAGGTTTAGAATACCATTGGTGGGATCACGAATAATGGCTTAAATGCAAACATGTATGGATCAATGAATGCAAAGCTCTAGATAATGCTGGATGCTGAGGCGGAGAAGAGGTGGCTGGGTTGGCTCTCCCAACCTACCAAGAAGAAGTATCACTAGAAGGTGACCCGACAAAAGATTGTCATGGTTGAACGAGAGGATGACATAGCCACACAAGCTGATGTTGAGGTCCCAGGTTTAAACTAAATTCACTTTGTTTCTGAAAACTCTGTAGTTATTCAAACAGTCTCTATTGAGGAACTGAGTTTGATCGAACGAAAACCTACCTGAATGAGCCAAGGTTCATTAATGGCTCATAAGAACGAGGAAGACCAGACTCACATCTATCTATGGCCTAATTCTGAGCAGTCCTTAGCTGAGCAGTTTGGTCAAGAACCGGCAACCCAATGATGGGTCAACCCTCCCAGCTTTATCAATCATGTACTGAGAGAGAAGGCCGGTTGACTGTTCCGTAGAGTTCTTGCTGTGTCTGAACCAGAACCCAAAAGTATAGTGGCAACTGAAGCAGCATTTGGAGAGGAAGAGGATATAGTAGAGCCCGAACTAGAGTTGAGGCCATTGTTTCTAATGAAGCGTGCCAAATAAAATGCAAGGCCCTAATGGCAAATCCAGTACTGAGCGAGATTGCAGGTGGCTGGAGCCCTATGTAGAAAAGGCATTAGATGGTTTTTATCACAAAAAAATCTTACTTTGCTCTAATTGATATGCAGAGGGACAAGCAAGTCGTTAGGTCGGGTGTCTACAATTATCTTTTGACTATCGCAGATGTTCTCTGGTCTGAAAGTTTTGAAAAGAGATTGGAAGAACATATCCCTCGAGACCTCCGCTACCCTGTTGATTGCTATGAACTGTTGGCTCTTGCAGTCACGCAACATTTGACCACCTGCTAACTTGATTCCAAGGGACTGCTGAATGAGGTTGAGGAGCGGGTGACTGCAACAAAGGCTCAGGTAGAAGCGACTAAAAAGAAGCTAAGAAATGTGAATGAGTAGCTCTCCACAATTTAGGATGAGATAAACTTTTTTTCACTGAAGTTTACTATGATGAGGACAACAAAAAAGTATGTCAACATTTAAGCTTAGCACGCCTAGCTAGGTACCAAACTGGAGATCAACTAGTTCATGCTGGTCAAATTGGTGAAAAAGTGCTCTTGTTGGAAGTAGTGAGTCTGAGGATGATGAAGTGGCAAATGCTGACATGCGTAACTCCTGATTCTACTATTTTAATTTCTTGCACTTAAGAGGATTTATTTTTTTTAAAACAACATAAAAGATTGTATAAATCTTATAAATAAAAGCAATATTTTTATAATCGACTGACTAAATGTAATGGAATATGCCTTTTAATAAGTTTTTATTACAGTTTATTTGCTTTCACCTTTTCTATACTTGGTTATCTACCACTTATGATGTATGTGTGATGATCAATTACTCACCCCTTACGGATGTTCTTTTAGTCAACTTTGACATATATTCGTCCAACTCAAATATTTTTTTAGCCACATCTTATTTGCTCGCTTGGGTCATTACCTCAAATGGACTAACCATTATAGTCTGCTTTTGGGTGATTTACTCGGTTCCCTTCTTAGAACTTATCACGACTGGACAGGGAACCATCTCTAGTGCTTCACCATCATTGAGTTTAGAGATGGGATTTTAGATGCTATATATTTGGTTTTGATTTTTGAATGTCAATCAAATATCTTGCATTATTTTTAGCCATTTTAAAAGTTTTGTACATATGACATGGCTCACATCATTGTTGGTCTGATCTCTGCCCCAAACAGAGCACCCTTGTTTATAGTTTATTAAGAAAATCTTATAACTTTTTTAGCAAGGGTAACTACCAAAACTCAACTCTTGCGTGGTTTGCTTGGTACCCTTCACAGTGCTTGTTGCGACTAAGCAACAAAACATCGTGGTTTGCTTGGTACCCTTCACAGTGCTTGTTGCTACTAAGCAACAAAACATCTCGAGTTGTATCTAACCAAGTTTCCAGATAGGTTTGTGATGCATGAGCATTGCATGTTTTTTTTATGACCTATTATTCAAACATCTAAGCATCATTTTGAGTTTTACTATGCGTGCTCCAGTTTCTTGAGTGTTGGCTAAACCTTAGCATGTTAACTATTTGACTCCTCTAAGTGTTGTTCAAACACAAGGTTACACATTAAATTAGCCAACTAAATTTTTTTAACCTTTCTTAAAGCAAAAAAGTCAAGTTCAATGGAATGAAACTGTTTTCTTTATAATTATTCATTTAGGATACAAAAATTATGAAAGAAAAAATTATTTGAGATCTTCTACACTACATGTTCAAGAGACCCCCTTGCTAGTGTAGGTCTTTATCTTGCTTGCTCTGAGGGTAACTCTTTGATCAATAATGTAAGGGATGATTCACGTCTGACATAACTTGTTGATTGCCTTTTTGCAAGCTACTTAATCTAGTTTTTTCAACATAAGGTTGTCTGGGGCAAAATTCTCATCCTAGATATTTTTGTCACAGTAACAGGCAATTCTTCTAATGACTTCTGCCCATTGCATAGTTAAATTGGTATAAACATCTTCAACTTAATTAAGCGTAATCATTGCTTCTTCAATGTTCCCCTCCATCTACTAGTCAGATTTTCTTCATCGAGTGCTGAGGCTGTAACAACCATTTTTCTAAGGTAATTATACTTGACTGAAAACATCACCTCCATTCCTTGTGACAACATGTAGGAAGTATTCCTGGTAGCTTTGATGGTGTTCTTTGTTCCACCTTGAGAAGTGACAGAAGGATTTTGACCCAATTCTGGTTTGCTTCTTCGACTTTCTTCCTCAATATATTTAGAATTATCTTGCTAGCAATCTCTTCTTGGTTGTTTGTGGATGGTGCATTGATCCCGACTGTTTATATGTTATATGCAACAGTATAACAATGTCTTTGATGATATTTTTCACTAATGTTTCCTTACGTTGCAACAGAACCAAAAAATTGATCCTAGACAAAATAAGAATTTAAAATTTTAATTTTTATATATATATATATATATTGGGATACTACACAAGTATACAAATCGTTATCAAGTAATATAGGACTTTTTGATTAAGACCTGAATATCGAACCCACAGGAAAAATAAGCAATATGCACTATTTATCAACAAACCTTCTATTTTAAAAAGACAATTACTTAAACTATAGATATTTTCACAGTAGTTAAAATTCAATTCTTTTTGGTATTTTTGATTTTTTGACAAAACAATAAAACTTCTAAAGATAACTTGAGTTTATGTAAAAGAAAAGCACTTGATATGAAAATATCTTTCTCCTTATCATGAAGTCTGTAATAAGTATATGAATTTTGTTGTAAAAGTATGCAAATTGTGTTATGCCAAATAGGAGCAATACTACTTTAACCTTACTCGAGATGCTATAAAAAACATTGGCTAACTTAAATTTTGAATAGTTCTGAAGACCGGCTTGATGAGGAAGATACTAGCTCTCACTCTAGAGTTCCCTCGATTCCCTCCACAAGGGAGCTAACATCTCGTATCATAACCTAAAATAATAAACCAAGTTGGGGGCTTTAACCTGGCACTTTAAAGTCCTTTAACTCTTCACCTTTCAATAAATATTTTCCTATTTATTTGCACTCAATCATATGAACTACATTCTCATTCATACAACCTCATGTGATT
>NW_018250154.1:0-817 GCF_001263595.1 Phalaenopsis equestris | reverse complement strand
GGCTAAATCAAGAAGTAAATGAAGTACATAGATTTAAATCATTACAACTTCTTCCAACATTAAAGATCAATACTCTCCACAACATTCATCTAATACTTTTAATTCTTATCATTTTAAGGAGAAAGATAAAGAAAACTACTCAGAATCCATAGAAAAAAAAAATCACACTTTAGTTTAAAATTAGAAATCATTGTCAAACCAACAAGAAGTCTCGATTAAAACCAAAAGTAGTTTAACAATAAAAGATAAAAACTTATCTCAAATCCTCCAAGAAACCCTTGAAGTTCCTTTGAATCTCTTCTCTTTTACAATACTCTTGACTCTCACAATAAAACTAAAAACAAAAAGGATAAAGTAAATTTGTGGTGCCTGAAAATCTCTCCAAAACAATCTCTCAAAACTCTCCCTTTCTAATACTTTTTAGAACTTTCAAGCACACTTCAAAAATTTTCAACTTCCTTCTTTTATAAATCTCCAAGAGGTTCCTTGATAACTCTTCAAAATGTGTCTAAATTTGATGTATTCTCCAAAGGATGCCTCCTTTTACAAGTCTTCTAACCATATTTTCATTTCTAGTGGACATAACCACCCTCTTTAAACAATAGGTGCCTCAAATGTCCCTTCAAAATTTGGCAAATTGAAGTAAACCGTCACATAACTGCCTCTGGACCTTAGGCGCGACCTTCTCTGTTTTACCAGCGCTTAAGCGCCAACGCCAACACGCTTTAGCACAATTTTCACATTTTTGCTCCAAATTGATCATTTTTCCCTCCTTTTAGCAATATTCACCTTTTTACTTGTATCTGAAAGAAAAACA
>NW_018250153.1:0-1119 GCF_001263595.1 Phalaenopsis equestris | reverse complement strand
TTTTTTTGTGTTTTCTTATTTTATGCATTTTTGTTCAAAATTTTGCACCAGATCTCTCAAATCAGTTTCCTCAGTCTAATCACTATATACTGAAAAAAAAAGGCTTAAAATTATAAGTACAGTCATTCAATAACATAAATTTCTCAGATAAATAAGAAGTCAAAAGTGGGTTTCAGAGCTAAAGAACATCACCCTGCAAGCAGCTGTTAATCCATATGATGATAGAATTGTAGTCATCAAACATTCAAATTATATGATTTTACTACATCAATTAATCATGTTGTCACTTTTATATTTTCTAACAACCATAATATATATATATATATTAAATGTGCACATCACCTTTCATAAAAGTATGGGACTTTTACATACATACTACATAATCCTTATGTATTTACATATACAACTCCTAAAGTTTTATATTTACATTTACGAGAATTAGGTTTTATAAACATATGCTTGAAAAGGTGTATTTCACTTTTAAAATATTAACAATAACAATATTTTAATATTAAGAGGAGAACTAAATTTAAGTTTAGTTGTAGGGTTGAAATATCACTCACGGAAATTTACGTAAACAACGCACAATTCTCACGTATTTACATATCTCACAGCTAAACTTTTGCATTTACATACAGAACATTTTGGTGTTTTAAAAATATGCAAGAAAAGATGTATTTTACTTTTAAAATGTGACAATAGCACCATTTTTTTGTGATGTTAAGGATTTGAGGGTTATTATGTAAATGCCCATTAGTGAAAATGAGTTCACATATAAATAATTTAGATGATTGGAATAGGGGATAAATAATAATTAGATTTTGACTAGTTCTTTTATGATTTTTGTCTTTTTCTCTTATTGAAATGAAGAGTTGCCTTGGTTCATGAGTTATGGAAAGCTCATTAATTATTGTTTTTTTTTTCTTTTTTTTATGTAAAGATATTATTTGTTTATTTATGAGAAAATTATTATGTGAGGACTCTTAACGTAGATAATCATTCGGAGTCCGATGAAATCACGCCACATGGTAGTTACATTAAAAAAAATAAAAATCGGTCTGGTAACACAGAAGAATATTCCTCCCGTGTTATTCTGTGTTATTGTATGTTATTCAGGTG
>NW_018250152.1:0-2512 GCF_001263595.1 Phalaenopsis equestris | reverse complement strand
TGTTTGAATTCAACTCAAATCATCTTTGACTCACATTCCAGCCACGTTTGAAAATTATAGCATGTTCTAACCATGATTGAGTGTGTTTCAAGTAAGATTTAAGCACATATCTGAGATCAGTTTGAATATAATTCAAATATATTTCTTTTTGATCCTTTATTTAGCTTTATGACAGAATCCATCAAATGACATAATTCTCTCAGAATACATGAAACATAATCTTCCAGACTTTAAAAAATGCATCCACATCTACTATAACAAAATTTAAATTAACTTTTTGGCTCAATGACTCCATTATATATTTTAAATTTTGACAAGCATAAATTATATTAAAGAACTAATAATTGATGGCTCATAAATTAAGTGTTTGTAACATGTAGCAGTAATAATATATGAACAAATTTTATTTCCTTCTTGTGTAACTGTCACAACACAATGCATTAATGGTATTGTAGGTAAGCAAGCAAGGGAGGATGATGTTAGTTTCAACAAAAGAGAAATTAGGTATTATCCTAATCATACCATTCAAAATATGTTCTTACAATAATAAAATATTTTATATTATTATTTGTGGATTTTTTAAAATTAGTTAAATGAAGATTTTGATAAAGTTATTTTTAATATCATAAGAGAATATAATGAAAATAAAAATAATAAATTGGCTTTCATAAAATTAAACGGGCACTCATAAATTTATTGCGGGCTTTTGCACTGTGTTGTGATACTTCAAGTAATTTCAAGACTTCACACCTATAAAAATAATTACAAAGGGTCTCTATAAATTACATTGTAGGCCTTCATAATGGTTGAATTGACAATAAAAATCATGCAAAAATGGAACAATGACTACATAAATTATTGTTGGAAAACTTAATTAATTATTTTTAATCAATTTGTTGAAATTCTAGTTACCTAATGCAAATATTCTTTCTACATTGGATATTTTGGAATGTTTACATGCCCTAGCTCTCATTTCTCCCTAAGCCAAATTTTCTACTAAAAAAAACATAGATAAACTTATGATCTAAATGAAAATAGTCATGCTTGCTTATTAGCTAAAAGAATTCATTTTCATGTAAGAACTCATTTTCTATCTTATGCTATGCTCACAATATTATTTTTATTCTTCTATTTTCCTCAAAGTTTTGTGGAAACACAATGGGAAGATAATGTTGTAAATATTATTTTGATGAAAGGCATGTTATCCTAGTGTAAAGAGTAATGCAAATGCTTCTCTGTATAGTAAATGACTAATAATTTATCTTAGTGCATGTTATGTTGGAAATTCTAGGTATGCTAGACACATTTGTGAATGCAGACTATGACCAAATAACATAAAATTCATTACACTTTGTATGTCTTCTCTTTTTATATTCTCTATTTGGTGTTACAAGTAAAACTTTAATATATTTGTTTCTAGCGAAATATCAAAATTAAAAAAAAGAAAGGAAAATTCAAAAAGCCCAATTCACCTCTTCTCTTGGGCAAATATAAATCATATATCTTTGATTGAGCTTCCTTATTTATTATTGTCTTATCGAGCTGAAGAATGATAAAATTTCGAGCATCTTTTTACAAAAAAATAAGGAGTAAACATTTTTACCCAAATTAAGATATTAAGGCATATAAAAAAATTTTTGTTAAAAATCAATAGCTTAAGTAAATGGCTATCAAAATACTTATAATTATTTGTCTAAAGTATTTTTTTTTAAATTTATTATCTAATTATTTAATTGTATAATTTTTTATATTAGTTATTTGAATTAAAACTATTTTTCATTAATAAAATTGATTTTAACTTCAAACTAGAACCCAATTAATCAACAAAGTTGAAATTGTGTTCATCATTTACAGAGGATCAATTTGAGGTGCCTATATATTTTTTTATAATAGTGATTGTAATGTCCTTGTGTGAAAGTAAGTTATTTTGAAATATGCTGTGAAAATTATAAATTCTTTTAAAAATCAGAAAATAAATCCCCTACAACTATCATATTTTATAAATTTTAATTAAAAAAATAATCAAAATTTGTTATGATGAAGCAGATCATAATCTACCATTCCACTCATCATTTTCTCTTTGCAGAACGGGCACGGCGAGGAGTGAGTCCCGGAGTGCAGGAAAATATTTGCGTACGTCCAATTATACACAACGCTGCGTACTTCGGAACTTATTTAGAGTGTATAGAGGTTATATCAAGGTTATATGCCTGTAAACTTCCTATAAATTAACTCTATAACCCCTGCACACTCAGAATAACCTCTTGTACCGAATAATCTCTTGTACGTAACCAAATATTACGGATCGGTCACCGCACGCAGCTTGCGTGCGGTAACGGATCCGGAGGTGATCTACGGTCCCGATATATTTCGGTGGGTCCCATTTGAAATGTTTATTTTTTTTTTTAAAATGAAAATAATCCTGACCTTCGGACATGCAGTGTCCGCACGCCTGGTACTGAATAACCTCTTGTACGTACCCAAATATTTTCCCCGAGTGCGAGAGGGAGGG
>NW_018250151.1:0-3268 GCF_001263595.1 Phalaenopsis equestris | reverse complement strand
TCGCACACAATTCCAAATTGTGGATATAACCGTTAGTTTCCTACATTAATCGCCACAAAGCAATCAAACTCTGAAAACTCCGAGCTTCTCAGCTCTGCATTCCCATGGCTTCTTCCTATTCCCCCCACCTCCCTTCTCCCAACGATTCCGACATCGACCTCATCATCTCCGAAGCCACAGATCTCTGCATTCTCGAACAGATCGCCGCCCTCAACACCGCCCATCTCTCCGACTTCACCCTTTCCACCGACCTCGAATCCCGCTTCAGAAAGCTCAAAACTTTCCCCGGATCCAATCTCCCCTCAAAGCTTCCTTCCCATTCTTCCCTTCAGGAGAAGGAGAACATGCCCTCTTCTTCAATCCAACCCGAGAACTTGAACGAATCAGATGAATCCAAACCAGAGGTTATCTCAATCGCAAGTCCGAAACCAGAGAGATTAAAGGATTTGAAGGAGTTACGAACATCAACTTCGGTGGAGAGAAGGTCTCCTTCGCCTACGCGTGTGATGTGCTGCTTTGGGTGCTCGCCGAAGAAGATGGTGCAGAGGAGAAAGGGGAAACAGTATGAAGAGATATTCCTGGAGTTTGGAGTCTCCTCCATGAAAGAACATAGGAAGAAGTTGGAGAAGGTGTTGAAGGAGCAGGAGAGGATGAGCAGAGAGGTGGAAAAGATGGTGGAGGTCATGGAGGAGGCTGCTGCGAGGATGAATGAGGAAACCATGGATGAGCTCATGAGAGGAGATGGAGTTGAAGAGTTTAAGTAGACGGCAATGGTATTTTGGCATCTCATTGTTCTTCTCTACATGCTGTAGGTTGAGTGTTATTTTTTCTTTATTTTTTCTGTGCATGCAACATGTCTGTCGAAATGTTTCTTTGGGTTCTCTATTCAGCATATAGTATTGAGATTTTTACAAATGCAGATTGCAATTCATTTTGTTAAAGTGAGAGTAAGAATAAAATTGAGTATATAGATCTGTAAATGTACTACATAGTGCTTAAACAATGAACTTTGCCAGTATCATTTAAATTCTTTTTAGGACTTGTTTGGGTGGGATTAGCTAAAAGAGAGTAAGTGAAATGAAAAAGGAAATGAAAATGATAAACATAATTGAATTAAAACTAGGTGTTGAGTTAATGAGATATTGAAGAGGAGACATTAATTTTTTGCTTATTTGAGAGGACTTATGAGCCATAATGATGATTTTATATATGTATATATTTTTAATACAATAACAACAATAATAAGTCTTTATCCAACTGAGTGGGGTCGGCTAACATGAATCTTTTTTCTCCATGAATCTTTTTTCTCCATTGTGTCATATTGAGCGTCATATTTTCATTTAATTCTAATAATTTAAGATCATTTTTTATATAACATGACCTGGTCTCCTGCCTCTATCTTTTAGGCCTACCGCTACCTTTCTTAACATCTACTCTCCAAAACGGATGATCAGATGGTCAATGTTTAATGTGACCAAACCGTCTAGGATGACTATTTCCAATTTGTCTAGGATGACTATCTGGAGCTACACTAACCCTTTCACGGATATATTTGTTTTAATCTTTCGTTAAAATTGACAACATAAGTCGAACCCAAAACATCTACTCTCCTAACCGGATCATCAGGCGGTCGATGTTTAATGTGACCAAACCATTTAAGATGACCTCTCTAATCTGTCACTGGAGATGCACCAACCCTTTCACAGATATATTAGTTTCATTCTTTAGTTAAAATTGATAGGTTTCATTGACATACTAAGCTACACACACACACGTGTGTGTTTGTGTGTGTGTGTAGTGTGTCTGTGAAGAATTAGGTTTCATTGACATACTAAGCTACACACACACACACACGTTTGTGTGGTGTGTCCGTGAAGAGCAGGAGATGATTTGATCTGACTTGTGTTTATATTTATGTTTACAAAGATGATGAAAATATCCTATTTTGAAACCATGATGTAAAACATATTTTTGTTGACAAAGATGATGAAAATATCCTATTTTGAAACCATGATGTAAAACATTTTTTTATATAGTAGGTGCTAGAAGTTCATGGTTTTGTATTTATTAGTGATTGAGTGTAAGGAATTATATTATGTGATAAAAGTCCTCATCTCTTTAGTGTTGCTATTATGATATATCATGAATGTTAGTAGCTCCATGTCTTTAACTGATGGTTATGATTAGATTGATCAAGTTCTTCCTAAGGTAAATGTTGAATCAAGGGGGGAACTTATTACAAATAAATGTGAATTTGATGTATAATTAAAGTTTAGTTCATGGTTCAAAGATCATGCAGGTTAAAAACGAGAGAGTTATAGGACTAACTTTTTTGAGGTTATAGTACAAGCTTATATAAGGCTATACATAGCCAAGAGATTAAAGCAATATAACATAATATAATAAATATATTCTCAATAATAAAAAAAATATTATAATAAGAAATGAAAAGAATCTTATTATAAATAATTTAGGTCATATAGTAATTTAGATATGATGAAACCAACGAACTTAAGAAAAGCAATATAAAATAATATAATAAAAATATCCTCAATAATAAAAAATATATTATAATAAGAAATAATATAGATTCTTATTATAAATAATTTAGGTTATATAGTAATTTAGATATAATGATATCTATAATGCCTCCACATGGTTGGATAGGCTCTTGTTGCATGATAATTGATATCAAAAACTTTCATTTGAGGGTTCACATATATATAATTGGCTCAAGTTCACCTCCTAACAATTGATATCAAAGCCAATGATTCAACCAGCAACAAAAGGCTTATATAATTTAGGAAAACTCACATGCATACCACCCAATTCTTATGTATTTACATATCCAACATCCGAACTTTAATTTTTACATATATGCCACCTTACATCTGCATAAAAAAGTGTATTCCAATGTTTAAAAAGTTGAAATGATGGTAATTTTGATGTGATATGAAAGATTTGGGCGGTATAAATGTAAAAGCTAAAGTTTAGGTGTTAGAATAATTGGAACTTCAATTTTTTCAAAACTGCTCTGCCATTAACATACCAGTTTAGATTAATTGGAATACAAATGTAAAGAAAATGCAGAAAATTATATAAATTTGCATGAACAAATAACTGGCAATAAGTGTAAAGCTGCAAAATTCAATAATGGAAACGCTTTTACGTTGAATCGATATATCACAAATTTCATGAAGTCATAGTAAATTAATAATAACATCATTTTGAAAAAAACTAAGTCACTTTACATTTCAGTACATTCTAA
>NW_018250150.1:0-1687 GCF_001263595.1 Phalaenopsis equestris | reverse complement strand
CTTAGCACTAAATCAACCTAACCCTTGCAAGTCTTGAACTTGTAAGCACACAACACTCTTAGAAGAAGAATAGAGAGAAGTATTAGAGAAAGGAACACTTCACTAAGAGAGAAGAGTTACAACAATTGAAAGTTTGAAAGCTTGGATGATTTCCTAGGATCCTTTCTTGTATGTTTAAAAATGAGGGGAGTGACTCTTATTTATAGTCCTCTCAAATACTAAGAGAGCATTCTAGATTACATTAGAATACACTAATTTCTAGGTAGTTCTACATTATTCTTTACATATATATGATTCTAGAACTTTCCAGAATATTCAAGAATTCTCTATAAGCTTGCTTCTTTCAACATATTTCTGAAATTATGTGGAACATTCTATAATTCATTGGAATATTCTCCTTCTTTCTAGTTTTTTTTCTAGAATGTCGTGGAATCTTCTAAAATCCCTTGGATTGCTCTCTACATTCTGGGCTTCTCTAGAATCTTTCTTTCTCATGTTTACATTGTCAATTATTCTTGAAGATGGCGGAGCGTGACACAACGCTCAAACTCAACATCTTTTGGATTTTTTGTTGCTACACTGTGCATTCGAATGTTAATAATTGAGCTTCGATCCCTAGTTATTTTAATTAATAATGTTTTAAGAAAAATTATACAGAATAAATGAAAATTATAAGACAAAATGGAACCTTTTTGATAATTTGAACTCTTTCTTGTATCTTGAGTTCTTCTCTTAAGGCACCTTGGTAGCTTTTTTTAAGCTTTAATGGTTGTAACCATTTTAAATATCCTGTGAAGCAAACCAACTAAATTATTTAGCAACTTAATGTATACATATTTATTTTAATTATAATATAAAAAAGTTTTCTCAAGAATTATTGTACTGGTAATATAATTTTTTTATGAAATATTATTTATTTAATAATTAAAAGAGTTAATAAAATTTAAGAAACATTATGAATTGATCAAATTCACTTACATAGAAAAGTCATAACCAATAAATATTCAAGATATTCAAATAATAAATTCGAATTTCTTAATGAGGAAACTAATAATATAGTTAACACAAATAGTTATATTGTCTCAAACTTACAAAACATAAGGAAATATTGGATCATGTAAATTTGTTACCACACATGTGTGATTCAACATCATATGATGATCAAATTAAGTGCATGTTCATAAAGAGAACAATATTTAAAATAATTTTCTTATAAAAATAAATCAATAGAAAAAAATTATTATTAACACTTCAAATTTTTTTTTTTTTTTTTGTAAATGTTAAAATATATTTCAAAAGTAATATAGAGGCAAATCTTTATGCAAGCCAAAATTAAAATCAGTCAATTTTTTTGGCATTTGTTGTTCTTTGAGCTATTTAAAATATTCACTCCTTTAACAATGTGTTGATTATTGTCAGGTTTGATCAACTATTGTTACAATTCCGCTAGTAGATCTACTATTGTAATTAAATATATTGTATTCTGTGGAATGTACTTTATGATGTGTTGATTATTCTCAGGTTTGAAGGTACATATGAATATTAGCACGGCAACATTGTGTATGTACAATAGAATTTTTCCAGATAGAAAAGAAAGCACTGAGGAGTTCTTAAACGCTGTCGAGACATTTGTGGCAGATGTATCTCAACAACCGGTTTACCTATCCATGTTCAAAACACATAACTT
>NW_018250149.1:0-1858 GCF_001263595.1 Phalaenopsis equestris | reverse complement strand
TTTTTTTTTTTCCTGATGATTTTTACCTATTAACTGCAGATCAAGCAGAAGATGGTCCTGTAAATGAACCCATTATTGCTTAATCTAGCTGATATATATAACTTGAAAATTTTGACTCATTAGAACAATTATGTATGAAACATGTTTGTTGGATTAGTAACCGTTTAGTTGTTTGATTTACATGAATGAGCTTAAATTAATTGATGACTGAAAATTCTTGTGTGTTATGATTAGGGCTGTAAACAGTGCTCAGCTCTTTCGAAATTGTATCGTGTTCGAAATTGCCCATGAATAGTGTATGTGTTTATGGCTCTAGTTATATATTTTTGTTCGTGTTCGGCTCGTGTTTAACATGAAATTGACTCTTTTAAATTAATTAGAGTATATCATAACCACACGAATTATTATGATTTAAACTTAGATGTAAATATATATAATATTTTTTATTTCTTGCTTAAATGAGCCGAACATGATCAAACTGAGGGTTCGTGTTCGGCTCATTTACTTAACAAATGATTCAAACAAAAGTTACTTAACTAGTGGAACGTAAGTTCTTTGTGAACAATGAGCTTTTTGACAGCCTTAGTTAGTTATGATTTTGTGTTATTGAGCTGAATATGAACAAATCGTTATAATAAAATTTATCAAAAATTTTTATTAATCATCAATATCAGATTGATTATCATGAAGCATAAATTTTAATAAAAAATTGATTTGATTCCATTGAAAGATGGCTTATTTGAAACGGTTCAAACATGCCACCTAATTCCCATGATTTTCCATATCTAAATCTCAATTGTATTTTTTTACACTTGTACCACCCAAATCTTTCATAGCACATCAAAAATTACCATTATTTAGATTTTAAAAAAATGAAAAGGCATTATATATGTACAACAGTTTAGGTTTTAGATATGTAAATACCTAGGAATTGAGTGGCATGCATGTAAATCTTACAAATATGTATATACGCTAGAATTCTGTGCTTGTAAGAACAGATAGTTGAGCATTTGGACTCTTGTGGTTTAAAGTTATAAGCTTTGTAGTACGTACATTTTTTATGAGCGGAACATTGATTTTGGAAGCGTTACCATCTAATAGAACATTGTAACACCTGTCTTGGCGAAATTCATACAGCTTTTTATGTTTAGAGTCATTTACATACATGCCCATTTTAAAAGCAAAGTACCTCTTTCATAGATTTATGACACCTAAGTGTTATAAATGTAAATATGAAAGTTTAGGTGTTTAATTTGTAAATACATGAGTTATTGTATGTATATTTTTTCACAATCGATTAATTTTTTTTTTGTTACCATTTTGACAGAATTAACTGCTTAAATAAGCCTAATTTCAAATAAAACAAATCAAAATACTCATAAAATAGCTCAAAATTCAAGATTTTCACAATTTCAAAACAGTTCAAATTACATAAAATAAAATACATACATTTGTAGGGTATGTCTAACAATAGATGCAAAATTTCATGAAATAATTAGATAAATAAAAACCACACAGCTATCTCCTCGAAGAAAACATGAGAAAATATATAAAGAAAAAAAATACCAAAACCATTATAACTAGAAGGGGTAATTAACATACATACCACAAAAACGCCTACGTATTTACCTATCCGACACCTAAAATTCAATATTTACACTTCAAAAACCATCTTATCACAAACATATGCATGAAAATCTGTATTTGACTCTGTAAAAGATAGTAATGTGACATTTTGGGTGTGATTCAAAAGATATCGGTGATATGCATGTAAATATGAATGTTTAGTCGGTAGATATGTAAACATACGAGAATTGCGTGGTATGTATGTACATGCCCCTAAGTGAAACAAAAAACA
>NW_018250148.1:0-1288 GCF_001263595.1 Phalaenopsis equestris | reverse complement strand
ACAACTTCGTCGACCAACCATCTAAAGAAAGATCGGCCAGCCACATGGTTGGCGACCCAATCGGCCGCCTGATGTTGAAACAATCAGTCACTTAGGTCGGCCACCCAGCCAACCACCTGACATTGGATCGATCGGTCACCCTCGGATGCTCGACCACCTAAGTCGATCACTGATCCTAGCAAAGACAAATCTAGACAAAATTATCCCTTGTTAATCCCCTTTAAATAGGGGTTTATATGTAATTTCCTCTCTCCCTCTCTTCTCTATATAAAAAGAGAACCCCTTGAACCTTTAGAATCCCCCCCCCCCCCCCTAGGGAACTTACCCTCACATTGTAACCTCATTTATGTGAAATAAAAGGGGCCGTCAGGCCTAGGGACCAGCACTCTTTGTCCCCTGACCAGGCAACTCACTCTCTCTTTCTCCTTTCCTCAAAATATGATCCATCCCTTGAGCACAATCAAATGATAATTTTGGATTCAACGTCCGTTTAATGGAGATTCTAAAAGATGTAATGAGACATTGTTAGAAATATATATATATCATAACTTAATCAAGACAAAATTTTCATGCTCACATTTTACTATGAGTGTCAAAATTTGGCCCGACACGCCAACACGACTCGAAAAATCTGAGTTAGGGTTGACCTAAATATTTTTCAATTTAGGTTCAGGTTGAACCTAAAAAACCCAAATATATGACACAAATAAACATGAAAAAGTTGGTTGTACACTAAACTCTTATACCATTGCTTGTCATATATAAACATATTAATTTGCCTATTGTTAATTGTTAAATGTTAGAAGTATAATTTTTAATAAAAAAATGGGCTGACAAGTTAAACGGGTCGGGTTCGGGTTAACCGTGATTGGGTCGAGTCGGGATCTGGTTGAGTTTTTTTATCAGTTTATTATTCAGATCGGGTTCGGGTTGAATCGATTCGAGTCGGACTTTTTCGGATCGGACTCAAATCCAACTCGCTGATCCAAATTAACACCCCTACATTTCACATATTTAAGAAAAATATTAACTGATTTTCTCTACTGAGGTTCATCCCAACTAATTGAATGGTGAAATGAAGTGTCGGATTTACATGCATACCACTCAATTTTTACTTATTTACATAACACCTAACTTTAGTTATTATATATATACCACCCAAATCTTTCATATTATATAAAATATAAACTTTTTTTAATTGTGGGTGAGGTAAAAATTGAAGTTTAACTTTTGGAAATAAAGATTCATAAAAATTAAGTGGTATTTATGTAAATCTTCCTAATATATA
>NW_018250147.1:0-743 GCF_001263595.1 Phalaenopsis equestris | reverse complement strand
GTTCGCGAACAACAAACTTTTTTGACAGCCCTAGCCACTATTTGTATTCATTTGCTTAACTTGTAAAATAACATTTATCATAATTTCAATGGGGTCAATTTATTCAAATGAATTTTAAATTAAGGTTATTTTGAATTAGTGATGGAAATAGAGCATAAAGGTGGCACCCTCTCACTCTTTAATTCAATTATCGTTGGATATATAACCGCTGTGGTTTTCTGACGGTCTATTGAACAAGTGATGTCTGGGTAAAGTACTGCACTTTTGCTACAGACAGAGCTGTCTGTAAATTCGCACAGTTAATCGGCGATTTGGTGACAGTTTACCTACAAAACATTGACACTTTTTTGACGAAACTGCAACACTTTTTCTACGAACAATTTCATCGGTTATATAACTGACGGTCAAACTACGATTAAACAGGACATATTTTTTTATCTATATCGACTGTTATGATGTGTCAGTTAATCGTTGGTTAACGTAAACTGTCGTTAAATCAGACGATAACTGAATTACCAATCAACTTTGTCGTAGCTAAACCGTCGGTAAATATATTACATGTGTTTTATCAGTTATTACCGATGGTATTTGATCGTCGGTAATAAACTAAATTCCTGTAATGACCCCAAGTCGTCCTTAATTTTTTCTTACATTTTTGTAACAAGGTCAGATTAAATAAATTGGCTATATCTTTATAATAAAACTTATAAATTTTACAGTTTATTTATTTATTATTTATTTTT
>NW_018250146.1:731-2981 GCF_001263595.1 Phalaenopsis equestris | reverse complement strand
TAGTATTGAAATTAATTTAAAATGTTTAGATAATGCACCGTTGAATAGATTTGAACTTTCAAAATTAAAAATTTTGAATGGCACAACATGTTCAAAAATGATTTTCAATTGCATGAAATTGAGAGTGGCCAATACAAAGTTTTGCCTCTATATCTTTTTCTTCAGGATGATGACCTCTATATCTACATCTAGATGGCTTCCCAATAAGCCATCACAAAGGTCTGGCCAACACTACTAGCATAAATCTTGGCCAACAACTATATGACCAATCCGGACCTCTCCATCCACCCTATTGACAAGAATACTTTGTACATCCTATAGTGTGATAGGTCACCTCACCTATAAAATAATAAAAATTTTTTATCATAAGATGAACTATAAATATATGAATTATATACAATTTAATATGTACTCAACTTATCAATATGTAAATAAAATGTATTAGTCAAAGAACACCATCGCTTCACCATTGTAGTTATCAAGTTATGATTTAGCTTGATAAACTATAATTATCGAACAAAATCAATCATTATAATTTTTAATGCTCGAATGAATCATGGGGAGCGAACTGACCATTCACATGCTTTCCATACATGATTGGTGGTCTCAAGTATCACTACCTATAAAATATTTTAATTAAGATGATATTATATTTATATTTCAATTTTATTAAGAAGGAAATATATGAACATTTTCTGATCATGGTTTAATGCTCTAGATGCTCTTAATGAGCCTATGCTCTGAGGTACTTCTACTATTGATGGGTCAACTTATTCTTAGGTCAAAATACATCTAGTTAGGTGACAACCTCTCGTATCTACGTCCTTAGCCATCCCTGTATAATTATTTGAGGAAATCATGAGTTTGATAAAAAAAAAAATGTTTTATATGATGGTTTACTTCCACAACCTATTTGAACTTGGGTTATTGAGGCACATCACAGTATTGTGATCGGTATTATTATAAACACCACATATCAGTGCACCAGTTATTCTACTTTCCTCCATTATATTTCTAATTACGCTAGATCTTAGTATACCAAAATATCTTCCAAATAGTGTAGGGAGTAAAGTTATGATAGCTTGTTGATGATCGTTTGGTGGCCTATCTCTTTTTCCAATATCATATGAACCAGTGACTCTTAGGTTTGTCTATGAAATTCTATGGTAAAAATTTCATGACGAAGATTACATGGCCGAAGTTTTTAGTCCTTAAAGCTGCAATTGATTTTACACATGGGAAATGGTATATTTTTGGCTTCTTACTTGTTAGCAAAGACTCTTCTACTGAGATAAGATCCACTTGAAATGCCTTGCAGCCCATATCAAAGACTTAATACTCATGTAAGTTGATATAGATTAGTTGTAAAAATTGTCGGGCTTCACGTTTGGATCTTTGCAAAGACACTCTTGTGCATGGAACACATGTTGATTCAATCTATTGCAAAACATTGTTGGAACATTTTGGAATAATTTAACTTAATGTAACAACAAAAGCCTCCATGTATGGTTTTTCAATTTTTTTGTGGATCTTATGGGGGAGGGGGGGTTGATTTTGTCTTTGTTGGTGTGAGTTATAACCTGAGTTCTTGAGTTTTAACTTTTGTTTCTTCTTAACAAAGTTGGGTGCAACCCTCGATTTTTCTCAAAAAGTAGTTAGGGAATCAGGTTGACTAAATAGTGTCTCTCATGAAATATTCAGCTGACTATCTACAAAAAAAAATCTCATTCTATATTCTTACAAATAGTGTGAGGAAATTACTGTAGAAATATTTGCTAGAATTACTATTAAAGTGTATCTTGAAAAGTTAACTAAAACTAGTTGGGAAGATTTTTGTTGTAAATTTAGCTATAAATTTTTATAGATCAAGTTTGTTGTATTTCAATTAGTTTGTTGTAAAATCTCAAAACTTTTCGAGCATTTTTTTTTCTTTGTATTAGCTTACATTTTTTGCTTGCTTAATAATATTTTTGTGTGTTTTTTGTAGATAAATTTGAATCAAATAATATATGTCTTTAGATCTCAGCATAGTCAAACAACTATATTAAGATGCAAATTTAGTTATGTTTAGGATAGCTTTATGTATGCTTTACATTTTAGACCGCCATCATAGTTCTATTTGAGGAACTAATTTCTTGTTATTTTTTTGAAGTTTATATGATGACAAGCTATTATTTCAATCTTATACGTTAGTGCGGTGACTTCAAGAAAACTGCTCTGATTTTTTTTGAAATATATATATATGCTAGC
>NW_018250146.1:0-522 GCF_001263595.1 Phalaenopsis equestris | reverse complement strand
TATATATAATTTTTTTCCATAACAGTTTTTTATGAAGTTATTTTTTCCAACATAACTTTACAACCATCTTTTTAAAAAGCTGCAATCGCCCTAAACAAACCCTATGATTTTTATGATTTTTGTGGCAATACAATTTTTTTTCCATATTTTTATTTTATTTTATTTATGTATTTATTTATTTTTAACAATTAGCACTCAACTTATTAAAATTCTTCTTACTTTGCAGATAAATTTGAGCACCCTTTTATTTAAAATTTAATTGTCTTAACTACAAAAGAATTAAAAAATAACAATTAGCACTCTACTATTACATAAGTTCTTCGTACAACAATGCAGATACACAAATGTCTCAATTTGTTTTACGGGTACCTCACTCATGATACATTTAAACATATGTAATATTTTTTCCAGAATCAGACACTTCTTTATCCTCCTGTTTTCTCCTTTGAAAAAATAAAATAAAAACTAGGTTTCTTCTTAGTGTCTAATATCAAGTATTAAAATTATACATCAAAACATACA
>NW_018250145.1:0-2573 GCF_001263595.1 Phalaenopsis equestris | reverse complement strand
TATATATATAACAAATTTATTTTTTTTCTAATCACGATGATTAGCCCAGTGGGCGTCATAAATCAAGTGATGGGCTCTCACTATTTGTTTGAAGTTAATGGGCTTCAAATCCATTAATTATTACTAGGGTTGATTTATCTTTTAATAATAGGAGTTATATAAAGACCACTGAATCTTATGTATTTACATCTATAACACTATACTTCAATTTTTACAGGCATTCCACTTTATCCATGCATGAAAATGTGATTTTTTATGATCTGATATGAAAGATTTGGGTGGCATAAATGTAAAAATTAAAATTTAGGTGTTAGATATGTAAAAAACGAAAAGAATTGGGTGGTATGCATGTAAATGCGCCTTAATAATAGATATTGATAATTGCCGCAAACCATTCCTACATTGGTTGTAAAAAAACAAAAGAATCAGGTGGACATGGGTTTGAGGACAGGCATACATGCATGTGTGCTATGTTTTTAAGGCCTTGGTCGAGATCTTTTTATATTTATTTATTTATTTTAGTATTTTATTTTAAAAATATATTTGTTCATTTTTTGCATTTTTTTTAAAAAAATTAGTTTATTTTTATAAACAAAATACATTTTTTTATTTTAAAAAAAACAAATTTATTTGTTGTGTTTTTAACAACTTTTTATATTTTTTTGTTTGTGATAGTAAATAAATATGTTTTTGAAAAAAAATCAAAATAAAATTTGGGTGTTTTGAATGTTTCCAAAACAACCATATTTTAATCAAATATATCAAACATATTTAATTTTAAATAAAAATATAAACAGTAAAAAAAAAAGAATGAAAGTGATCTCAGATGACCCAAAAAAACTATTTTCAATGGTTTTAAAAATTAACTTAACATGTTATATCAAATTAAAGCAAAGATAAAATAAATTAAAAAAAAAAAACAAAAAAACAAAAGATAAAAATCAAAATGACCCCTCACTGTATGTTCTATGATTCTTTCTCATAATTTCATTACATCACTTGAAAAAATTTGACAGCTCTGTATTTATCATTGTTATGAACATACTTTTCGTTCCAAAATTAGAAATGCTATTGTTGTTGGTTCTGAGGCCGAATGAGAAACGACGAGCATTGCCAATAAAAAATTATTCGGGACAGTTGCAGCGGTTTGAAGAAGCAATAAAAAACGGCTATTGAAAATGATGTGATGACTATTACCAATGTATTTAAATTTTAAAAAGTTAGACTTCAGTTTTCTGACAACCACTACTCTCTAATATTTCAGGATGAAAAAAATAACTTTCTATCATAGAAATTTTTAAACAATAAGAAAAGACAAATTTTCCAAACAGAACTGTGGTGACAGTCTGAAAAACAAAGAAGCCTAAAAAACTGTCCCAAACGGACCCTAAGTCAAACCAATCCTAAAATCTATGCCAAAAGTCATGAATCTTTCCATGCTAAATTCATGAAATAAACTGTTTTCTGCATGGGTGGGCAATATTTCTGCAAATCCATGCATCTTTTAATGGATTGAAAGATGTTTGTGACTTAAAAAGGAGTAAATGGGGTATACAAACTTAAAATTGGTGTGGTCCAACACTATTATCACCCCCAAGGCATGTGGACATAATTGGAGCCTGCAACTTGCTTTCCGCATTTCCCTTTCTTCTTCTTCTTTTTTTTTGAAGATCTACGTAGACGACCCTCAATGCTTATGTATTTTGAAATCTAACACCTAAATCTCAATTGTATAACACCTTTTTTCTTTTTATCATTTCCTCACTAAAAAGAGATCTTCTTTCCTTGAAAATAAGTGTGTAAAGGGGATGCAATGATTCAAAAAGTATAATAAAAGCCTCTTCAGGTGCTACATATTTACAGTATACTTCTAATTGCCTCTATAAAGCAGGATGCACATCCAAACCCAACAAATTCATTACCAGTCCGTAACATGTTGTCCAAATGTCTCCTAAGGCTGAAAACTTCTTCAAACTATTGTAATTCTATTGAATTAAGATTCATGACTTCTTGTCTCCTTCATCTGTTTTTCTCCTTCAATCCTCCCTATCAAAACTAGATCCAAATCCCTTTTTTGCAGGCGATTTGTTCCCAACTGATAAAAGGAAGATTTACATGCAAACCACTCGATTCTTAGGTATATACATATCTAACACCTGCGGTTCAATTTTTACAATAGAAATAATTGCTCCAAAAAACCACTCTATTCATTAAAGACTTGAGCTGTTATAGAGTCTTACAACCTTTTTTAGAAATAAATCCCCACACTTATTCTATATTTACTTTATATAACTACGAACCTAAATTATATACAATTCTCAAAACTCCCTCTTATGATGAGCAAAAGATATCACATAAGTCTATCTTGCCACATAACCTAGATAGATCTAATGAGCTAAGTTCTCTGGTGAGGGGATCAACTACTTGTTCTCTAGTAGCTACATGACTTATCTTCGGCAATCTACTGTTCAACTTCTCCTTGATGAAGAACCTATTAATCTTAACATGCTTGGTTTTGTCGTGCTGCACTTAGGTATTGGAAATGTTGATTATCGATTTGTTGTTGCATCACA
>NW_018250144.1:0-570 GCF_001263595.1 Phalaenopsis equestris | reverse complement strand
CCATTACTCTCACTGGCCATGAAAATTCAAAAAAAAATATTGCTTCTAATTCAAATATATTTATCTCCTCCTCTTAAGCTTTTATAAGGCAAGCTAAACTTTATCAAGCTGAATCTTATAATTTTTTTAAGGAAATGATGACTTTATAGGACATATAATACACCAAGCTAAGCATAAGAAATGATATCTTAACCTGGCGCTTATTTTGTTTTCATAATATAAACTAATATAGTTGACATAAACAAATATTTATTTATCTTTCAAGATTATATTTATAATGTTTGTAAGAGGCAGGCCGGAAATATGACCTCAAAATTACCTAATTTTGAACAATTTGGGTTATTTCTGTAATAAATTTTTTGTGTGTCTGTGTCTCTGTGTGCCGCGTATCTCGGCCTGTTGGTTGGCATCCACGTCATAAGACCCCTCAGGTCGGATGTTCGATTCCCCTCTAACACAGTTCCCCTTAAGTAGGTATATATTGTTGTTGTTGTTTTAAAAAAATAAAAAATAAAATTATATATATTTATATTTATATATATTGTTGTTGTTGTTGGAATAAGAAGGCCG
>NW_018250143.1:0-565 GCF_001263595.1 Phalaenopsis equestris | reverse complement strand
TTATTTTTCCTATTACAAGATTATTGTAAGGGTTAATAACATTCATATAAATGAAAAGGTGTGTATTCCACCACATTATTCTCAGTTTTAACACTTCTGAGAGACAAAGTCGAAGAAGAAGGAAAAGAACCGTGCAGCGACCTTTCTGTGCTGGAGAAGTTGAAGAATCGAGGGCTTCCTGTGCGGGTGTTTGCGTGAGTAGTAGTCGACTTCGCGGCTTGCTGTGTGTTCGCCTAAAATTTTCGAGGCCGGCATTGTGTTGTGTAGGCGTGCATGGAGGAAAATCGATCGACGCCGAAGAATCGAGAGGAGGAAGAAATGCTCGAAGTCGTGTGCGAAGTGGAGAGCCGGACTTGACTAACCCTAGTTAAGCGAATCTGGTGCGAAGCGGAAGGAGGAGAAAGGATCTCGCGTGCTGTGTTGGGTCATGCCAAGATCGAAGGAAGATGAGGAAGTAGAGGGAGATCGCGAGTGTGCGGGATAAAGGGAGCCGAGCCTTGCATGTGGGACGGGGCTCTCGTTCGAGCTTTAGAGGGCGGCCGAAGGAATTTTAGGTAAGTTAGGG
>NW_018250142.1:2210-2736 GCF_001263595.1 Phalaenopsis equestris | reverse complement strand
ATATATATATATATTGCCCGCTTAAGATCTTACAAATTTGTCATCCCGAGGCTGACTTGACACTTCTTAACCAATAATATTTTTCAATAATGCAACATCCAATTGGCATGTGGAGATCATTCACTTCTAAACAATTAAAATAATTAATTTGATTATAAATTGGTGGTATTTTTGCATCAATTTATCTTGTGAGGACTTGACACTTCTTACCTATGCTTTAAATTGGTGGTATTTTTGGTGATATGAAGATCTTAGCTATGATGAAAAAGTTTAGGTGTTACATATGTAAATACACAGGAATTGGGTGTTACGTGTGTAATTAGTGACCCAACATCAACAATTTTGATTTTATAATATATTAATTACAAAAAAAAGAATAATTAGAAAAAAAAAATGATCATTTGTAGAACCTTCCCCACCATTTTTCCATACAAATTTCTCAATTCCTCCACAAGATAATAATGTACCTCTTTGCAAATTCTTTTCTAATAATCAATTTTTCTATATAATCACATATAATATATAT
>NW_018250142.1:0-508 GCF_001263595.1 Phalaenopsis equestris | reverse complement strand
TATGTATATATATATAATATTCTATTTGGAATTATATGCTATTTTAATCAGAAAAAAATCCTATGACTAAAGCTTTTGATCCTCTGTCATTTTACGTTGAGATTCGTGCTAATTTTTTTTTTAAAATATAAATATCTATCATTGATAGGGACTAACGACCACTAATCTCAATATGAAATTAATTAAAATAATACTTTTATATAACTTTATATGAATTTCTTATAATATTTGTGCCCCACTATTTTGTGCATGTGTCCACTCTAACCACATGAAATTATTCCCCTATAAATAAACTCGTTGAGTACATTAACACTCACCTAGTTAAATTTTTAGGAAATTTACATACAGACCACACAATTTGCATGTATTTGCATACTTAACACATGGAGAGTTTGATATTTACATTTATAAGGTATTACAATCTCAAAGTTCTTAATAATGGTATTTTTATGTGATGTTAAAAAGTAGAGTGTTATATATGTAAATATCAAAGTTTAGGTGTTAGATA
>NW_018250141.1:0-1259 GCF_001263595.1 Phalaenopsis equestris | reverse complement strand
CTCGATTCTTATGGATTTACATGTTTAATGCGTAATTTTGAATAATTATATGCAGATCACTTAATTCTAACGTGTTTACATGTCTATTACATATGTTTTAATAGTTACATGCATGTCACTCAATTTTTACGTATATACATTCACAACACTTAAATATTGGATATTTACATGCATGCCATTTAATTTTCATGTGTTTACATGTCTAACACTTAAATCTTTGAAATTTACGTACACGCCAACAAATCTTACATACTTATATGTCTAATATTCATCCAAACTTTGATGTTTACATGCATACCATTCGAATCTAATACGTTTACATATCAAAAACTTATACTTTGGTATTTACACTAGTATTTTATAAATTTAAGATATTTACATGTCTAATATCAAAACTTTGATGATCTTCGTGTCGTTCAAATATGTCCAAAACTTAGACATTGTAGGTACAAACAACTTAGGCTTTGGACATTCACACTCAACACAAACATTGGTATTCACATGCGACATAAACATAAGTACAAAAAAAACAAAAAAAAAAGAGAAAGAGGAAAAGGAAGAGATAGATTTTAAAATTTAATAATAATAATAATAATAATAATAATTTATAAATAATCCATATTTCAGCCATCCAAAAATTTATAAATGATAAAAAAAATAAATAAAATAAAAATATGAATGAAAATAAATTTACAAACACACCATTTAATTCCTATGTATTTATATAATTAACATTTAATGCTTATGTATTTACATATTAAAAATTTAAAATTTGATTTTCACATATAAAATTATATAAAATAAATTTCTCTATTTATAAAATTAAGTGGTTAAATTTTTATGTGAAAATAAAATTCAAGTTTTATTTATTTGATAATACAAGAATTATTAAGGTTCATTTATGTTATAATAAAAATTTATGTTTTATAAAAAAAATGTGTTTAAAAGTATCAGGTATATGATACTAAAAATTAAATGTTATGTATGTGAAAAACTGAATTTTAATTGTACGTAAAATTTTAATTTTAATTGAATGATGGCTGGCAGATTTATTTATATAGGGGCAAAAATGTGTTTTTTTTTTTTTGCATTTTATTAAAAGCAGCAATTTTTTTTTTGCATTTTATAAAATTTGTGTTTTTTTTGCATTTTTTTTTGTTTTTTTTTTTGCATTTTTTTTTTGTTTTATAAAAAAAAAATTTGTTTTTTTAAAGTTTTATACAGAAATGATGAAATTTAATAAAATATTATTAATTTTT
>NW_018250140.1:0-1446 GCF_001263595.1 Phalaenopsis equestris | reverse complement strand
TTTTTTTTTTTTGTTGTTGTAGTGATTCTATTTAATTTATACACTATTGTTGTGTGCTAAAACATAATCAAATCAATCATAATGAAGTAGGAATAACTATTTTATGGGTGCTTATTATTTTTTAAAAAACAACCATGATAATGAGCATCATACTGTTTATTTATGTTGATTATAACATAAATACTAAAATTATCTATTCTCATACTTCCACACCATGAAATGATATGAAATTTGAAGTAATTAAATAAAAAATGGTGAAAATCAAGATTACCCTAATTGGTCATTAGATGAGATTGTGCAATTTTTTATTCTTAATTGCATTATTTAGAACAAGAATCTAAGGGAATAAATTTTAAAAAAAAATTAATATTTTCTTGCAACTAGTAGTAATTCCTATGTAATGGAATAGTATTTACATGGTTTGAAAACCTTACATATAATCTTAATAAGGTGGAAAAATCTTCATCAATCTTCTAATTAATAAAATTTGAAACATCTATTTAATAATATCACAAATAATTAGCAATTGAATTATATGTCATATAATACTAAAAAATAATTTAACTTAAAATATTAATCATCACTATGATTTAACAAGCTTACTCTAAAAAAGGTTGTATTTCATTTTAGTTTAGAAGGACTTATAATGTTGTCTTTTTGATCTTCCTATCATCAGGATATCTCATGATACATCTACAATGTGCTTTCTCCACTGCTTAATAAATAAGTAATAATGAGTGCGAAATATGTCAGCAACATCAAAATTTTGCCCAATTTTTTGCACTCTTAGTCTCTTCCAATGGTTCAAAAAGATAACATGAAACTTAATGGCTCTTGAGCCATATTTACTTCAAAAATTGAGTCTCGCAGTCATGTTTTGTTTTACACGATTCTCTTGATTTTATTCAAATATATGGGATTGTATTAGTAAGTTATTGTGGTAACATTATTCATAGTTTTATATATTGTTAATTACATTTGAAATGGGCAGATCCACAGATATTGAACTAAACCACTAACTTGTGCCACATATGATAGATCTATTTTTAAGTGTAACTAGGTAAATTTATTTTCTTTTGTTTTTTATAAAATGGTTAAAATATTTTTTATTCAAGATATAAAAAATTCTTCTTTATACATATTGAACAAATATCTTTATAGTAAATTTATTACTTAATTAGAGGATTAGCTATTTAAAAATTGCTAAGAAAAATTAACATTAAACAAACCATAATGATATAAAAATCATGACTATTCATTCCTACTAACTTTTAAGATTTGATATGAGTAAATTTTCTTTGCTTTGATTCATACCCATTTAACATCTTTAATCATTGCATTCAGTCATACACTTCCCTTTGTTGATCTTATGTAAGACATTATTTAGCTATAGGCTTAAAAACTTCTTACTAGCTATTTCTTGGAGATGAATTTTTTTTTTTTTTT
>NW_018250139.1:0-3847 GCF_001263595.1 Phalaenopsis equestris | reverse complement strand
CTTCCGCAACCCTAGCAACGCTCCTTCTATCGTCTTTCATTCTTTAACCTAAATATTCACAACACCTTAATTTTTTATCTGTCCATCATCCTATTTAAACTTTAATTCCACAACTCATTCAACTCTCAACCATCATGGACATAGACCCAACTATCTTTCTACTTAAAATCAAAAAAAAATTCTTTATCAATTTTGATAAAAAAAAATGATCAATCTAAATTTTAAAACCATTAACTTTAATTTAACATGAGAGCATGGCTTTTCCTTTCCTCAAATTAAAATTTATGGCCTTAAATGGGCCGGCCCGTGCATCCGGCCTGCCAATACATTTATTTTCAAGACTTCCCGCTCTTTCGAAACAAAGCATAACAAAAAAACAAAACAAAAACCTGAGCAACGTAAAAATGATTTCACGAGCAAGACTGAAAACAATCCCTAAATTACTAGAAACAAAAAATGGAAATTACTCGCCGAGCGGGATGCATCGGTTTCAACTGGATTAGGGCACATAGGACTCTCGCCGTTGAGGTGCAGTAGGGTTTGATTTCAGGAGATGACTTCTCCTCAGGGATCCAAGCTGCCGCCAAATACTCCGTCATCAAAGGCACTCTCAATCTTCTTCCTCTTTTCTTCCATTCTGATCCGAAATATTAACGCTCTTTGGATTGCTGAATTTTTACGTTTTCTTACCCGCACAATTCCTTTTGTTTAAGGTTCTAGATCTGACAATGCTTGTTATTTCCAGATTGAACTTGAGTGTACATTGTGTTTGTGTTCAGAAAATGATAAATAAAGATCCTTGTTTCTAAAAGCTTGAAGCATTTATGAGAGAGCTTGGGGAGTTCACGGGTTGGGAGGGTGATGGATTTTGAATCCTGTTTTTGTTGTTTTTTGTTCAATTACAGGATTCTCCTACATCGAACTTTTTTAACAACTTGTCTCCAATAAACGTGATTAGCAGCAGGTTAAGCAGCCAAGCTTTTGATAGCGTTGATATTCCATCCCCTCAACCGGTCTTCGCAACACCACAAAATCGCTTGATAGATTCAAAACTGTGGAGAAGGTAACAACTTGTGGCCTCATGTTCTGTTTGAGGAATGGAAATGAATAATGCAGTATGCTTGTTTTGGTGTTTGTTTAGGTCTCAAACGCTGTTCTTTCCTTGTTGTGAGAAGCCCTTCACGGGTGATGCAGATCTTGCTGCCACATCTTCGGAGTATCCTTGCATGACCAGGCAATTTATTCCAATTGCAGCTGTTCAATCAAGTAATGGTAGTGAGAAGAAGCTTAATAGTGGTCACCATCCTCAGGATGAAGTTTGCAGGAGTCATGCAAACGGTGTGGATGAATTTTTGTCCATTCCCAGTGAAGATTGTGAAAATAACTCTTGCTCGCCTGGTTTTTTCTTGGGAGAAACTGATGATTTGGTTCGTGATAAAGATGCCATTCCTTTTAGCAGCAATGGGGATCAGATGGCATACCCCGATGAGGATTCTGCACAAGTTACGGAGATGGCCTTTGGCATCAACGGTGATCAGATGGCATACCCCAATGAGGATTCAGAACAAGTTCCAGTGATAAACTCTTCTGCCACTGTAACCAATTTTGTGGCCGAATACACCAAGCAATCAGAACTTGTTAATGCTGAAGTGAGTTCCAACTTAAATGTTGGTGATCAAAATTCATCATGTCAACTTGAGAAGGATTCTGCCAAGCAGAAGCCAAGTATTCAAATTGTGCCTGCTGCTTTTGAAGAGAATGAAAAGAAGGGAGGACTGCTTGGCAGGAAGGTTAAAGCTAAGTCAAATTCCTATGTAAATTCAATTTCTAGTAGAGATGATGATCCTATCACTGCTGATAGGAAACTATCTAATCATTCCCATGTTCCAAACACTATGAATTTTAGTAGTATGTGTCATGTGGACGAATGCCCAAGCACTTCCAGTACTTATGTGCTTGGAATGCAGGATGTTGTAAGTACAGAATATCTGGGTAAACTGGGCGGTGTTTATGAGGCAAAATGTGAAATTCCAAGAAATTCTCAGTTCCACACTAATCATCCTGGTATATCGAGTCAGATTAGTGATGCATCTGGCAAGAACCAGAGAAACTATGATCAGGAGGTACAAATTATGTGTTTAACTGCACCTATGCTTTCAATATAAACTAGCATGAATTTTTTTGGTTCTGTGCCAATAGTTTCATATTAATTAATCAATTAAGTTCAAAATTTTCAAAAAATCTCAAATTGGATCAGATAGTGATGCTGCAAATGATACTGATCCTTTCAATGCTTATTGTTCTTATTTCTTTACAGTATAATTGCAATTCATTTTCTTCATGTTTAGGATATGACCCAGCATAGTCGCGGCATGTATAAACGTCTTCAGTTTGAGGATTTTGAAAAGAAGGAACAGAGTATTGCATACGCTGGAAACTGTACGAACTTAAAAAGTCCTCGTTTCATGCCAGTGACAACAATGATATCTTCTAATATGGGAAGTTCACATGGTTCTACTACAAATACAATTGCAATGTCTAGCACAGTTCAGTCGATTCAGTCCCTACCAGGAAATATTTCCTGCAATTATTTGGTTAAGACTGATGGTTCTGAGCAAAGCAAGGGAAGATTCACTGCAGTGGTTCCTAGATCGTCTGGTATTGGCTTGCACTTAAATACCATTGGCATGACTGGGGAGATGAATGGCCACATAGATATGAAGATGCCAATGGAGGGTTTAGGTGACAATGGGAAAACATTTTTGGACATTGGTTGTGAAGTACTGTCACAGGAATCGAAGGATATGATGGTCTTAAGAAATGGAGCTAGAGAAGTTTCAGTCCAATTACAATCTGATTCTGATGATTCCTCATTTAATTCAATGGAGGAATGCAATAAAGAGAAGCGTAATAAACCACTAGATTTTGCTCCAGATTACCATTCACCACTTGATGTAGAACCTTTGGATATGTGCATGCAACCGGAATTTAGTGTTCACCACATAACTCCGTGCAGTAGAAAAGGATTGCCAGGTGTAGAAACCAGCAAATCAGAGGATTCAGCACAAACTAGCCTTGGAAAGAAGAGGCAAGCATGCATTCTATTAACTTTGTTTTACTGCCTTCCATAGAAGAGGCAAGCATGCATTCTATTAACTTTGTTTTTACTGCCTTCCATTCTCTCTCTCTTTTTTCTCTTCTTACTTTTCAGATTTAACAGGAAGAAGAATCCAGAGATTGAGGGACAAAAACGATGCAGTTGCAAGAGGTCCAAATGCCTGAAACTGTAAGCTTCTTCTGGATTTGTGCTGAATAGGATTTTATTCTGGCAGTCAATTTTATGCTTTATTCTATGTTCCTATTTTTCAGCTATTGTGATTGCTTTGCTGCTGGAATGTTTTGCAATAAAAGTTGTGCTTGCCAAGGATGTTCTAATAATTCAGAAAATGAAGAAATGGTCAGTTCAACAAGGCAACTGATAGAAGCTCGCAATCCACTTGCATTTGCTCCTAAAGTTGTGCATGCTAATGGTGATCTAAAAGAGAGTGCAGTAAGAGTTTTGACACATTTTTCAATTTTATTTGTTTCTCTTTTGTGAGGATAGAAAATAACAATCATGTTCTAGGATAATAAGCATATCACACCTCCTTCCGCAAGGCATAAAAGAGGGTGCAATTGCAAGAAGTCCAAGTGCTTGAAGAAATACTGTGAATGCTATCAAGTGTGTTTCTATTGCACTACTCTTTTTTTTTAAATTTTTTTTATTTATGCGTTTCAGTTTTTATATGCTTACATTTTTCTTGACCCGCATCTTTTTTTTTGCGAAGGCTGGTGTTGGGTGTTCCTT
>NW_018250138.1:0-2221 GCF_001263595.1 Phalaenopsis equestris | reverse complement strand
TCAAATCAAGAAGTAAATGAAATATATGAATTTGAATTATCACAACTTTTTCCAACAATAAAGATTAATACTCTCCACAACTTCCATCCAACACTTAATTACTTATCATTTTAAGAAGGAATATAAAGTAAACTACTCAGAGTCCATGGAGAAAACAAAACCACACTTTAGTTTAAAAGTAGAAATCATTGTCAAACCAACAACAAGTCTTAATTAAAACCAAAAGTAGTCTAAAATAAGAGATAAAAGCTTATCTCAAGTCCTCCAGCAAACTCTTGAAGTTCCTTTGAATCTCTTCTCTTTTACAACACTCTCAATATAAAACTAAAATAAAAAGGATAAATATGTGGTGCCTGAAAATCTCTCCAACTAACTCCCCAATTTTAGAACTTTCAAAACTTTCTCAGTACTTTCAGGACCCCTTTCAAAGTCTCAATCTTCCTTCTTTTATAATTCTCCAAAATGTGCCTTGGTATCTCTTCAAAATATGTCTTGATTCGATGTATTTCTCCAAGAGATGCATCCTTTCGCAATAGTTTTCGTCCATGGTGATTGTAATCACCTATTAAGCCAATAGTTGTCTCAAAAACCTCTTCAAAATTTGCAAAAATCAAATTTACTAATCCAATAACTGCCACTGACGCTCAAGCGCGGGGCTTCTGGAGCTTAGGTGCGGCCTTCTTTGTTTAACCGGGGCTTAAGCGTCAGATCTGGCGCTTAGATACCAAAACACTTTTGCACATTTTTCACATACGTGCTCCAAATTTGATCCTTTTTCACTCCTTTAAGCACTATTTACCATTTTATCTGTACCTGAATATCCAAATTTGATCCTTTTTTCACTCCTTTAAGCATTATTTACCATTTTATCTGCACCTGAATAAAAAAACACAAAAATACCTTCTATTAAAGCGCAATATCTCAAAAATAAGTATAAAAATGTGTCTAAAAACACTATATTTTTTAGGCGTATCAGCCTCCCCGGCCTGGTTGACCGATCAATTTGGTTTGATAGGCTACCTCGACCCAGTCAGCTGACCACTTTGGGCCTACCAACCATTCGACCAAGTCCGCATAGCACATTGACTCGATCGCTCATCCTGGCTCAGTTGGCATAGCACATTGCCTCGACTGACCGGTCCACCCTGACACGGTCTACTTTGCACTTTGGTCTGACTGAATACCCCAGCCTAGTCGGCCAATCACTTTAGTTCAATTGGCCACCTTAGCCTGACCAAGTCTATTGGTTATGTTGCATAAGGTTGACCACCCTAGTTGCCCTAACACGTAGAACTGTGGATTCCACTTACATAGTGTTTGTTTTACAGATGTGTTAGTATTGATTACATGAATTTTCATTGGCACATTCATCACTTGCACCATTATCGTGCCTCTTTGAGCATATACCATCATAT
The DNA here is from genome assembly GCF_001263595.1 of Phalaenopsis equestris. Taxonomy (NCBI): domain Eukaryota; kingdom Viridiplantae; phylum Streptophyta; class Magnoliopsida; order Asparagales; family Orchidaceae; genus Phalaenopsis; species Phalaenopsis equestris. The sequence goes on along the minus strand of NW_018250138.1, from coordinate 806 downwards.
GCTCATGACAAGTACTTGTGCCTCCCAATGACACATTACTCCACTTCAGCTTTGTGGCATCCTTATGTCACTTAACACCATGTCACAAAGCTGCATATTAAGCCTACCCGATGTATAATTCTCCCAAATGAGAATTACTTCACCTTCTTTTTTAGGACACCGCATCAGACTGCTTTAGGCCTCTCTCTGGGTTAGTGCCTCCACAACGTACCCACCCTTTTGAGTCGCTGCACCAATTGCACGCTCAACCTTTTAGGTCACTACCTCCAAAACATTCCCTTTTTTAGGCTGCTTCTTTCACGACACGCCCACCCTTTCGAGTCATTGCCTCCATGGTACACCCATCTTTGGGCCATTGCTTCCATGCCACGTCCATCCTTTTGGGTCACTACCTTCATGGCACACCCATTCTTTAGGTCATTGTCTCTATGGCACACATACCCTTTCAGGCCATTACCTCCACAATACACTCATTATTCAAGACACTACATCTATGACATGCTCACCATTTCAGATCACTGCCTCCATGGCACACCCATCCTTTTGGTTTGCTATCTCCACAACATGTCCACCTTTTTCGACTGTTGTCTCCAAGACATGCTCACCTCTTTTGGGTCATTGCCTCCACGACACACATTCTTTGTGTAGCTACCTCCACGATATGCCTTCCCCTTCAAGTCATTGCCTCCATGACACACACATTCATTGGGTTGGTGCCTCCACGAGATGCTCTCTCCTGAGTCATTGCCTCCATGTCACTCACCTCACCGCTTTTACCATATTTTTGCTTGCATTTGCATTTGCAT
>NW_018250137.1:0-1115 GCF_001263595.1 Phalaenopsis equestris | reverse complement strand
ACCGATTAATATCATCAAGTAATAATCAAACAACTAACTTTAGATGACTCTAACATTCTTAGTGGCAGACTTAGTCTCTCCTCATACCTTAGGAGACACATTCATGTGACCAAGTGATAAACAATGTCTCCTATCATATACCTGGAAGGCATGCCCATGAGGTAAACTCAGTGGGAAGTAAGGAATGGACAAGGTTTTTATCACTAGAAAGTATCAATCAGAGCAAGTGATTGACAAATAACCTTAATAAATTTTAAAAAAACTATAATTCTCATAAGATACCCCTACATTAAAAATATCTTAAGAGGTTACAAGCCTCAAAAGATATAAGTACACTCAATAGATCTTAGAAGGCATAAGCCTAATATCACTATGCTTCCAATGGGGGGGTAATATTGGATTCCTAACAAAACTTGTAATGGATTTTTCTTTTCTTAGTATTAAGTTATAAGAAATCAACACAATGAACGAACAAAATTGGGGTTATTAACCTCACCAACCTTGTGTCATAGCTCAAGCTTCAATTCAAATAGAAGATGCACAATAAATAATGTTCAAGGTCATATTACCAACAATCATATATAACAACACATAAAATAGTGTCTCAATAAGTGTGCTACTATAAAAGAAAAAATAAGAGAAAAATAAAAGAAAAAATGTATTCTTCGTAGATCAAACACTAATTGATCTCAATATATTCCTCATCCCCATCACCTTTAGAATGCACTATCTTCCGCTGGTTTTCAACACCATTTTCTTATAAGAAAAGAGAGTCCTTAGATATTTGGCTAAGAGATACACCATTAATTTCGACCCGAGTCCTGTGGTGCATATGAGAGTTTTTAGAGTCTTTAGGCGAACCTCTTTCTAGATATAACGATTGCTACTGCAATATACCAGAATACTTGTTGAGACTTGATTTTGGTATCTGGTAAGCCTTGCAGTTTATTTTATGTTACTGAAAGTTTTTATGTTCAATTTATTCATCAAATTTTAATAGTTTTGTTACACGCCTGATTTATAAAATAACATTGTCATATTGTAAAACAAACTTGATTATACATGAAACATATTCTGACATATTTTTATGAGCATCATAAATGAGAAAATAGAAA
>NW_018250136.1:0-1268 GCF_001263595.1 Phalaenopsis equestris | reverse complement strand
TAAATATGTAAGTTTAGATGTGAGATATGTAAATATATAGAAATTGTGCGCTATATTGGTAAATGCCCCTATTAAATATCATTACTCTGTTCCAATATTATCTTATGTAATTACCATTTATTTGATTTTTAAAGGGTTTTGAATGATGATGCTAATACTTCATAAAACAAGTTTGGTACAAATTTGCTAATAAAATTAAATTAGCCGTAAATATAATTAATGGTAATAAAATCACTCATCAAAATGTGTTTTTTTGTGGTTTGTTAATCGTATAAAACTAATTATATTAAATTAATTTAATAATTTACTGATTAATGATTAATGGAATATTCTTTATCTATATTTCCATCATTAATTAATATTATAATATTATTTGAGCCAGCGAATTTAAATCTATAAGTAAATAATTCAAGAATTCATGAGGATTTACTGGGATTTAATATTTGCCATACAAAACAATTTTTAGTATTTACACACTTCGAATTTATAGTTCCTTATCGCTTTGATTCGATCGAGTGTTTCTTTGAATTTATATCACGTAATTAAAAAAATGATTAAAAGCAATTTAAAAATATAGGTGGTTGAATCCTGTTGTGTTCGCAAGTCACGAATAAATATTACATTCGGAGTCTAATGAAATAGCGCCACATGGAGGTGACAGAAAAATAAAAAAAAATTGTTTTAGCACATGAGAATATTGCTCCCATATTATTCTGCATTATTCATGTGTTATTATTGTGGTATTTATGTATTAGTGTTCTGGGAATATTCTCGGTGTTATAATAATACAATAACACATCAATATCATTACAATAACATCTGAATAACATGAAATAACACGGAAGAAGTATTCTCATGTGTTATCGGGTTAGATCACAAGAAAACGAGTAATTTTTTTTTCTGTCAGCTCCACGTAGAGTTAATTTATTGGATTCCGAAGAAATCTCTTCATTCAGAGTCCGGACGTAGTAATTTTTCTCAAATTACACCTAGAAATGAAACTTAAGTAGGAGTGAGTGAGAGTGAGAGAGAATGAAAGGGAAATCTACTATAAATATTACAAAGAATGGTTAGACTTTGTTAAAAGCCTCCACTCACCCACAAATATTAGAAATCATTAAATATATATATATATATATTATTATTATAATTTTTAAACTGTGAAATACACTTTTTTTTTTTTTTCATGCACAGATAAAGTGATATTTATATAATTTGATATTTTAAACACACAGTAGTTGAGTGATATATATGTAAATCTCCGTACT
>NW_018250135.1:0-663 GCF_001263595.1 Phalaenopsis equestris | reverse complement strand
TTTAATTTTTTAAAATATCATAAATTTTTTTTATAGATAATTATTCTAAATTATTTTATATTTCGAATAATAACAATTCGAACACGAACGATCGTATCACTGTTCATGCTTGATTCGTTTAACTAACCGAACGAAAAAAAATTTGTTCACGTTCGTTTCGTTTACTTATCGAACACGAACTTATTGACGAACCGAACACGAACTGTTCGCTAACAACGAGCTCCTTTGACAACCCTATATATATGAGTGTTTTGTGTATGTACATAAACATAGATAGATATATAAATAAATAAAATAATATAGAAGTATCAATATAATAAAATAATTAACAAACAATAAAATCAAGTCAATAGTTATAATCAATTAATTTCATCTATTCGCATTATTTTTTTACTTTATTTATAATGTGACTATGTTTATTCTTATACATCATATGTATTAAAATATTATAAAATACTGAAGCAAAACACGTGCGGCGATGTTGTTTGCGTGCGGAGGTCGGCAACCGAGCATAGTTGTCGCCCAGAGGTAGTCATTCGTTAGTCAGGGACCTCAGGGTGGAGAATTTATTATTATTATTATTTTTAATTGTATTCTAAGATTTTAATAATACAAAATGATAATAATTTATTTTTGTAAGAATATTGAATGATTAAATATATG
>NW_018250134.1:0-569 GCF_001263595.1 Phalaenopsis equestris | reverse complement strand
CTTATGTTACGAAAGGTAGAGGTAGACCTAAAAAGTCTTAGGCTTCTTGTATAAAATATGATTTTAATTTATTATAATTAAATGAAAATATGACACTCAGTAGGACACAATAGAGAAGAATGATTCATGTAGCCGCAACACTTAATGGGATAAAGGCTTATTGTTGTCGTATAAAAGCATACCAAGCATCATATTATTTGGATTAAAAAAATCCTAAACCTAAGTCATCTCGCATAAATTTGAGTGGTGGATTTTTAGAATTTTTAATTTTAAATTGATATTACGGTTTATAATTGCATCGTGCTGACTATATATTTAGTCAATAAAATATTAAATTAAAAATGCAATTTAAATGAAATTGCTTAGGCTATAGTTTTAACGGCAAAATCATCACTATCATAAGGATCAAAATTATGTTTCTACATTGATGAGATATAACATTGGATATTTTCAAAGTGGATCAATAATTTGTAGGCTTTTTTATTAATAAGATTTATTTGGTTCCAAAAATAATAAAGTTGACACAAATAGACATGCTTGATCGTTTTAACAAAATGTTTCAAGTTAAA
>NW_018250133.1:0-772 GCF_001263595.1 Phalaenopsis equestris | reverse complement strand
TAAGTTAGCATCTCTAATCTGGATACCTTTTTTTTTTTTTGTCTCACATTAGTTTGCTTCCGTAAAAATTAAGTTCCTTTATGTTTAATAGATATTTGTAGTCACAATTTTATCAGCATGTTAGAATTATATTTTTTAGCCACACCATCTACCTAAAATAAGTTTACCGTATTACTTATCATGATCTTAATGTAACGGCAAATTTATAACTTCGCAAGCACAATCTCAACCGTCCATTTTACAAATCAGCAAACTGCATAAATTATTACCACTGTACTCCAGTCATTTTCACTATAGATATTTGTATGTATGCACATATCCCTTCTCTCCCACACTCTTTTCATTATTGCTTTTGGGAAAATTTAGACATTTTTTGACTTCTAATCAACGATGCAAGTGAAGTGAATTTGAGGTGAACATCGGTTCTCCATAATTGCAATCCTACTTTTGATAATTGCAATAAGAACATAAAAAAACATTTTATGATACCTATTATTTGAGCTATGACTAAAATTGTATCCAATGTTGCCAATCTCGAATATGTTGCCTTGTCTTTGCTAAATTTCCATTGACTTTTATGCTTCATGTGTATGTCATCATTCGAATATCCATATAGACCTGTACTAAGTTGTTCCTCATTATTTTATACTGCATCGACCAACTTCTAATTATCTTGTATTTGTTTATTGAAATAATTTGGACTGCTATATAAGAGATTTCATAAGAATTAAAAATAAAATGCCAATAATTCTTATAAAAAATCACATAAAAT